>NW_023494786.1:14462787-14732787 GCF_904425465.1 Colossoma macropomum | reverse complement strand
CCGGTTCCTGGAGCACCCTCTGCCCTGCAGAAATGCCACTGCACGGCATGCAGCTTCTTTCACAGCCTTTTTGGGTGCAATATGAAAGCCCCACGTAGAGCAGTCACTTGGCTATATTCTGGCTGTATAATTCAATGTGAAATAATGCTTCTACATTCTATACAGCAAACCATTACTGCATCCATGCTCTCTGACGTTCATCCATGCACTCTGATTTTCTGTGCTGATGTTCTATAGAGATAGTTTTGTTCAACCAGAACCAGCACAACCAGTGTCGCCCAAAAACAACACATACTTTTAGCACACCCAAACACCTGCTTTAACACTTCTTTGCAACTAAGTTGCAAAATAACTCTTCTTAATCTACAAAACTGTAATAAGAGCAAGACCAAACTTGCCCCTGGGTACATTTCCTTCTTATTTTTGGCCTTAAACTTTGTGACCTTATCTGTAGGTAGGGTACACTGTAATTTTGGCTCTTAGCTTGGGTGAGGCTAGCTCCATTACGCAATGCTTACAGCAGTACTGTGCTTCCTCTGTTAGATAAGCATGAGCTGGCATAGCTGGTGTTCTTTCAAGACAAAGACGATGACTGGTTTCAGAACTGGCTTGTCAGCGCAGGCTGGATCCACTGACGTTCATGTGTGTTTTACAGGGCTTGAAAGGTAGTACATGGTATGACCGTCTGCATTCCCATTAACATTTAACGAGACAGTTTGGTGAAATATTAAATTTAATTACTTTAATAGTTTTGTGAAAATTGCATGTTTAAATCATCACACACTTGACTCAAAGTATGTTGAAATGTTGTGTTCTTTCTCTCCAGTGCTAAACTAAAAAGGCAATTTCCAACATCAAACATGTCTTGGTTGAATGACTACCTTTGGGGTAAGGAGAATGTTGTTTGCTGACCTTTCACAGAGCACAGGCCAAGAGAAATAAACACAGAACTTATAGTTACAGGTAAAGATACATCCTACTGAACTGTAGGTGTTTTACAGGCAGCTAATATGAGCTGAGTAGATGATAGAGAACAGTACCTGTGGAGTACGGTGATGTTTGGAAAGTTGAAGGTGAGACCACGCAGAAATTCAGACAACTCTTTATAGCGACGGTAGCGGAAACTGCTGGTGGTTGCAGTGTCCTGAATCAGCCGATCCAGACCATCCCCTACTGAGAGCTGCTTGATGAAACTGTGGAACTCCTCTTCAATGGAGTCTGGTAGAGCACTGGAGCCTTTAGCCACCTGATTCTTCACATCACTGTGTATCCGGGTCAGTTTAAAGTCCACCACTTCGACGCCATCCTCAGGCACAGTCACATTTATGTCAACAGAAGTGTATCTGGGGGAAATGGAAAACAGAGACCGGTGAAGATTTGATGTTGTTTCAGTCCATGTTTGAGAAATAACAGAGTCTATTAAATCTTACCTATTTAAATGCATAAGCACATATAGGGCATACTCTAGTACTAATGTAGAAAAGAGGGCAGGTGTGATTCAGAGCATGTTAAAGAGGGTAGCATGTTGGCTAAGCATTTTGGATCGATGGTTTAATGAGGACATATTGTTTTTTGTCTCTTATAGATGCCATTTGAGTGGAAAAGTAAGACTTACTATGTGTGTAATGTGTAATGTGAATGTGTGTCTCCAGTGTATTTGATGACACCCCCCCGTAGTGACCATCTTCAACTACTTGCTGGCTACATTAGCCTCGTAGCTCCAGTGCAAAATGTAAGATGAAAATTTTAGACACTAAACAGTCTTTGCTGATAGATGGTTTCTGGAGATAATGGGGAAAACTGTGTAAATTAGATTGGCGAAACCATCTTTTTAAACATTTTGAAGTAGTGGACTATACTTATTACGTCATAAACATTTGTTGATATTTTTTTAAACACAACGTGTTTTACCCTTGTGCAGAGGCAGTGAGGTGGTAAGTTCCAGGGACAAGCAGGCGCCAGTAGTCTCCAGCTTTGTTTGTGGTGACAGCATGGTCAATCCCCTCTACAGTGATAGTGGCATTAGGAATGCCAGTCCCATCCTTCTGGTCAGTCACCAACCCCTTCACTCCTCTGTGGACCTGTGGATGAGGAATGTAAATGCAAGAAGTAAGAGTCCAGAACATAAGTTGGAAGAATGATGAAAGTGTGTGTGTGTGTGTGTGTATGTGTGTGTGTGTGTGTGTGTGTGTGTGAGAGTGAGTGAGAGTGAGTGAGTGAGTGGGTGGGTGAGAGAGAGAGAGAGAAAGAGAGAGAGAGAGAGAGAGAGAGAGAGAGAGAGAGAGACCTGGTGGATGAACTGTAGTAATGATCTGCGGTTTTGCTCCCAGTACTGTGGCAAATCTTCTGCCAGAGGATACTTCACACAGCCCAACTCAATGGTCACCTCAAAGCAATTAGTGTTCAAATAGTTCCAGTCCTGCATACCACCTGGAGGAAACATGCAGAAAACTCATTCAGCAATGCAACAGTAAAGTGTAAACATATTTTTAGCAGCGAACAAAAATATAGTGCACAATTTGCTTTTGTGCCCAGAAAACTTGGTCTCAAAAAAATCTGGTCTCAAGTCATACAATGTTACATAAACAGGACTTCACCACTCTGACATTTGTTTCATTTTGATGTGGCAGACTGTTTATGACTTAAAAAAAAGTGTGTCAGAAATAGTGTTCCGCTGCCCCCTGAGGCACACATAAACTTGCACTACTCAGAAAAAAATTTACATTTAATGCTTGTCATGCTTGTTGTTTTTGTGTGCCCATTTTCCATACTAAATGACCTGTGAATCATCATAATGCTTGCATTTAGATGACTCTACTACATAGATGGAGGGCATGTGTTCCTGGATTAACTCTGGTGAGCAAAGCATCATAACGTTTACTAAACTTTATTATCTTCAATACATTTCTGCCTGACTGGTATTCTTACATCACCATTTCCTGGGAGGTGAACAAGCAATAAAACCTCCGTAATCCACCACTTACCAGGTACATTGTACCACTGGGCTCCATTGGTTATGCCTTTCTCAAAGTACTCATTGGGGTAGTTTTTAATGTCATCACATGGGTGGCCTTTATGCATGAGTGTGTTTTCCTGAAACACATTAAACAGACTGTTTTACTAGGGGCAAATGAATAATGGACAAAGGGATTAATGAGTCAATGTACTGGGAAATAGGGAACCAGTAATAAGAAAAGGTCACACTCACCTTAGAGTAAGCAGTGGCGACCATTTGAAATACAGCATCATCCGGAGACTTGCTGTATCTACTGATGCCTTCTGGGTCATCATCAAAAGGGTAATTTACCACCAAAGAGCCTAAAAAGACAGTTATAAACACACTGTAATATAAACGTTTACACAGTGATTCTACCCCTCATCCAGATCTAAAGTCAAGAATTACCTCCATGCAGGTTAGCAGACAGTACAAATGGGTAGCTTTTTAGCCAGTTCATCACAGCTATAGTCTCTGGCTGCCTGGGATCAGTGATGGTTTTGAACTGATCAGGAAAGTTGCGGTTCAGGTCATAGTTGTTGCTGTTGTTACGACCCTGGTAGCCGCTTATATCTCCTGAAGAAAAGAACATGCATTTTCATGTATGCTGTATCACTGTATTGAACACACAGAAGAAACTGAGACAGAAAAGCTGGTTTTCACATTTTTATGGATTTTTTTGCATTTTAAAGTGTATGTGGGTTTTATTTTATTCTTACCCTCTTGGGCAACCTCGTAGCCATCTGGGTTCATGGAGGGCATGATGTGGATGCGGGTGGTGTTGACGAGCTGTGTGACCTCAGGGTCGGTGCCATAGTTACGGCAGAGATACTCAATCAGATTAAGTAGTAGCTCCCGTCCCACCACTTCATTGCCATGCATGTTACCAATGTACTTAAACTCCGGTTCACCTAAAAGGGTTCATCATCTCATGTCAATACACAATGCAGTGCTTATTCTGACACTCAAGACAAGATGTTACAATTACGCTGAGATGCAAACTAGGTTGACAGGTGTTTGTAAGAAGAATGCCTTCCTCTTGTTACACTGTCCCCTCAGCAATATGATTTGTTTATGACTCTTTAAGACAGTGCTTCTCAAACTGGTCTTGAGGGACCCCATGACATTTTTGTTTCATCCCTATGTATTAGGATTGAGCAAAAATGTGGAGCCTGGGGGTTTCCTCAAGACCACAATGAATAAAAGATTCAATGCACCATGAAATCTCAAATTTCACTACAATTTGACAGATTCAATTATTGTGGTATTATTCAGAATATTTTTAAAAATATACCTACATAGTAGCAGAAGTTAAAAACAGCACATATTTTATTGCCTATCATACAGAATATATATTATATAGAATCTAGAGATGCACCAAAACGAAATTTGTTTGGCCAAAAATTGTCAAAAATGCCAGTTTCGGTTTTTGGCCAAAAAAGAAAAACGGCTGAATATTTTTAACTGAAATAAACAAAGATTAAATTGACCTAAGATTAAGAGACAAAATCAAAGATTTTACTAATATTTTTAATTGTAATAAAAATGAAAAAACACTGTTTGTTCCCTTTGCTGTGCTGGTCAGCAAAGATGCGTTCAAACAATAAGAGCAGCAGCAGATCAACAGTGACCATGTCGGCTGTGTGGAACTATTTCTTGGTTTCTATGAGGGATACGACAAGCGATTTACAATCTCTGTTCATATTGAGTATCACGAGCAGACAGAATACCCAAAAACTTCTCTACTGAGGGATTAGATTCCACTTGAAAACACATCCAACAAACTTCCAAACAACATCCTGCTTGATATGTAGAATACACAAAACAAGAAAAGCAAAAAGTCCCTGCTAGCATGCTGACACCATCTGTCGCCTCAGTTTTTTAAAAAATTCACAAACGACAGATCCAGAATGCAAAATATAACTAAACATAATTCATTGCTTTGGATGCAGCCGTTCTCTGTTGTTCATGGGTGCTTGATTTCATGGCCCATACCGCAGCCTGATACTGTAATAATTTTACAAAATTTATATTATGTTAGCTGTTTTTATTCAAAATTCAGATTTTTCCAGTTTTGGTTTTCAACCTGATGTGTCCTGAATTTCGGCATCACCCAGGATTTTCGCTGCAGTGCATCACTAGCTGAATCGATTATAATTGATTTGCTCATATTCTAAAATCAATACAATTAAACTACCACCTTCTTACTGATACATCACGATGCTTCAATGCGTTCCTTTTTACATATGTTTATTTTCAACTCTGACAGTAACAAGTCAAACAAGAAGCAGTACCTTGCTCGTGTTCACCAGGGTTGTCAGAGATTTCCATGACCCAGAGCATGCGATCCTCCACAGACTTGCCAATTGAGTAGAGGTGTGTAATTGAGGGGTACTTGGCACTGAACCTCTGCAGGAACAGCTCCATGTCACTGTAGTGGTGGTGGTGGAACTCCTGAGGCTGCAGGGGCTGTGGTTCTGGCGGTCCTGCATTAGTGTTGGAGCCCTCATCTGCCGGCCCTGCAGTGTCACTGGACGTGCTGGCACTGGAACCGCTATTGTTGCTGCTATCGCTGCTTATCGGGCTGGCAGTGCTGGAGGGCATTAGCGAGGGAGCAGTTGTGTGGCTGATGCTCTCATCATCAAGTAGTGTTAAAGTGAAGTTCAGTTCTGTAGCTTTGCCTTCAGATACTTGCACATTCACCACCGTCATGGGCGTGCACCTACAACACACAAGGACAGCAAACACTGAGTCACTGTTTCAGTCAGATACCTGGTTGCATTCAGGGAAGTATCCCAAATACTTTTTCGCAAACTCATTTTAATTCATTTTAACCCTCAGAGGAACAAAAGCATGTTGCAATTTATGTGAGTAATTTCTCAGTTATAGCTCATCGAAGTAAAAAAGTGGAGAAACTTTGTCAAAAATTAGTTAAAGAGTTAACTTGTAACTCTAATAGGAGATATTTGGCTATGATCTGAATTGAAAAGTAATTGACATAAAGGTCTTGTTTTGCAGGAAAACTATCCTATACATTTTTTACGTTTTTGTCATTATTTTAGCACAGATTATCGAAAGCACAGAAATGAACCTGTCAGTACAGACTGTAAATTGAATTTAAATATGATTTTTTTATATAAATCCATACCTATAGTATGTAATGAATCATGCAAAATCATGTCAAATGCACAATTACAGTAGTCTACCACAACCGTGAATGTGATGGTCTGGTGGAAAAGACACGTGGATGTATTTCAGGTTAGGGTGCAAAAGCAGGTGTTTATTGAATCTCAGTACTCCAAGTGAAGAAAACAAACATTTTTTTTTTTCAGTGCAAAAAAACAAACTCAATATCTACAATTATATAAAACGTAATAAGTACAGTCCACTACTTCAATCAAAATTTTAGTGGTTTTTGGGCTCCAACCGCATTTCATCTCAAACATCAGACTAACTCACTCTGCTCCCTCTAGGGCTTTTACAGAGCTAAACAGGAAGTGGTGTGACTATAAAATCTCACCAGACAAAGGCTCCTCCCTGAATGAAGATGTGGCTACTTTCTCTGGAATTTATTCACAGCTAAGTACTTTTTCCTTTCCTATTTAATTTAGTTACTCAATTAAACATATTTTGTTGACTTCCCCATCACTGTTCAGAAATATGTTAAGCAAGCATTAATCTTAACATTAGCTCTTTACATTCATACTCAACATTAAGTTTCTTTGTTCCCTGCAGGTTTGCTTTTGTTGACAGTTCAAAGTAACTTAAGCACTATCAATTAATAATACTTATATACATACAGTGGCGGAGGGCAGCTCAGTCACAGTGAAAACAAGCTTTCTAAACATGAAACTCAGTTACCGAAGCCTGATTACACTTGTCACAATCTTGAAGAAACAATTGGGAGAAAAATGATTTTTACACAAGTTTCCACTTACTCCATTAAAAGTGGAATAATCAAAAAACATACGAATCTAAAATCATACAAATATTTTATGTAAGTTTATCCCCAAAGCTTCTCTCAACCTGCTTAAACTGCTTCCAGGTCTTCATTAAGGTCATGCAGACTTGTCAGTGTGGTTCAGAACACAGTGTGAACTTTAAACACAGTGAAGTTCATACTGTGTCGCTAAATGCAGCTGGCAGCCACTTTAGATGACAGGTGTTGTACTTAATTTTGACTAATCTTCGTGTGCGCTGTATTATTAATAACAGTAAATCTAATCTGGGAAGCTGCGTATGTAAATAAAAACAGAATGCAATGATGTACAAATCATTTAAATCCTATATTTAATTAAAAACAGTACACAAACAAAATGTTTCAAATGTTGAAACTGAGAAATGTTATTGTTTTTTGAAAAATATATGCTCATTTTGAATTCCATGCCAACAACATGTTTCAAAAAAGCTGAGACAGAGTCATATTAACCACTGTTTTGCATCACCCCTTCTTTTAACAACAATCTGTAAGCATTTGGGACACTGCGTGTATATTTTTCAAAAAGAATTTAAATTTTTGATCCGTTGGACCACTGGACACTTTTCCAATTCTCAGTCCATCTTAAATGAGCTCAGGCCCAGAGAAAGGCGGCAGCATTTCTGGATTCTGTTTATATATGATTTCTTCTTTATAAGGTAGTTTTAACCTGCATTTCTGGATGTAGGGACGAACTGTGTTCAGAGACAGTGGTTTTCAGAAGTTTTCCTGAGCCTATGCATTGATTTCCACTACAGAATCATGTCTGTTTTTAATGCAGTGCTGCCTGGGATCCCAAAGGTCAAGGCTAGCCAATATTGGTTTTCAGCCTTGTACCTTGCATACAGAGATTTCTCCGGATTCTATGAATCTTTTAATGATATTATGTAATGTAGATGATGAAATCCCAAGTTATTTGCTATTTTACGTTGAGAAACATTATTCTTGAATTGTTGCACTATTTGCCTGTGCAGTCATTCACAGAATCGTGAACCTCTCATCATCTTTACTTCTGAAAGAAAGACTCAGCCTCTCTGGGATGCTCTTTTTATACCCAATCATGTTACTGACGTGTTGCCAATTAACCTAATGAGTTGTGAGATGTTCCATCAGGTGTTTTTTTAGCATTAAACAACTTTATCAGTCTTTTGTTGGCCCGTCTTAATTTTTTTAAATGTGTAGCTGGCATCAAATTCAAAATGCACACATATTTTTCAAAAAACAATAAAGATTTCTCAGCTTCAACATTTGATATGTTGTCTTTGTGCAATTGTAAATTAAATACAGGGTTTAAATGATTTGCAGATCATTGGATTCTATTTTTATTTACATTTTGCAAAGTGTGCCAACTTCTTTGGCAACAGGGTTGTATAATTTTCCAAGATGTATGTTTATAAATACATACAACTGAAACTGATAACATAATCTAGAGTCCATATATCCACGTGATGCACATGAATGTGAAAGCAAGTCAGATTCTAGGGGGGGCTCAAAATTCAACAGTTGTTGTCTGAAAAGTTGGCCACTGCATTTAGCTTCACAAGTTTTTTTTTATTTTTAATGTTTCACACTAAGTCATACTGTGTCCTATACTACATCAACAAGTAGTTCAAGCAGATTGAGAGACGTTCAAGGCATGTATCATTGGCAAAAATTGGACCAAACATGCCTCAGATCATCAACTACATCTGTGTAAACATGATTTTTCACCGAATCATTCCCTTAATATTGAAGCTTTAAGATGTTGTACTAGGAGGTTGATGAATCTTGATAGGTCAAGGCATGGAACCACTTACCCAGAGGCTACAGCTGTGATGTTGTAGGTGCCTGGGAGCAGGAGTCTGTAATAATCACCAAAATGTCCAGTGCTCACATTGTGATTAATGCCTGCCACCATGATCTTTGCGTCAGACAGGGGCTTCCCACTCCCAGCTTCTTTCACAAAACCTCGCATGCCAATGTGAATCTGAAACAAGAGGAAACACCTCAATATTAATAACTTTAACACTTTGCAATTGGTGACAATATTGCATTATGCATCTACGGTCAGCCACTCTAACAAGAACTAGATGTCAGTATATTTGCACCTTCTCCATGTAAGCCAGCAGAGACTCGCGGTTGTTGTCCCACTCTGTTTGTAACTGTGCAGCGGGGGGATACTTGCAGCAGCTCAGCTCCATGGTGATTTCCAAGCAGTTCCCATTCAGGTAATTGTAGTCCTGCATCCCACCTGTGTAGAAAGGAAAAACTACGTATCATAGGTGTGATGTGAGCAAGTGCAACAAAGCCATCTATCATCCAACAGCTGCAAAGAGAAAAAACAGCACCGAAACTATTTTAAAGTCCTGTCTGTGAGGCCGTGGTTGACTGTGCTTGTCTTTGACAATCAAAGTGACACAAAGCTGTTAATGCTAGAGACTGACACTGTTAAGAAATGTGCCATGGCACAAAGGACTGGCATGTATCTGCAAGGGCAGACAGTGATCATATTGGTAAGTGAGAGAGAGAACAGTGAGTGTTCGGAGTGGCACACTGCCACATTCTGCTCAGTGACTAGTCCTCTCGGATGCCTCAGTCGAGTTGCCATGGCTATGAGTGCTGGAACCCCATACAACACACACGACACCAAACCCCTTCCAAACAAAGAAGGATCATGTTTCTCTTCTTTTTAAGTAGCCTGTATAAGTGTAAGTTACAAGCAGTAAGAAAAAGAAATCCCAGCAGAATTCAAATCTAACTGAGGGAAGCCATCAACTACAGCCAATAAAACAAACTAAATTAAAGATTCAACGATCATGAATTTTTTTTGTTGTTTCCAATTTCTTTACAACCAAATTTGCTGATGGTCAACAGGTGGAGAAGAAAATAACTTTGTTTGCTCTCAATAAACACATTGATGTGGATAATGTAACCCTCGTGTTGATTTCTAGAGGTGAACAATGAAATCAAAATAATTTAAGATTTATATATTTACTGAGCAATAAATGTTAGACTTCTATATGATGCTATTGGAAGATTTAGACATGCAAAATATTGGACATATGGATCAGCTGACAGCTACCACATCGGTGCATAACTTTGATTAGCCAAAATAAAAACAAAGAAGCTGTGGCATGCACCCATTCTCCGGGCCCCGAATATGGCCGTGAGTGCCGGCTGTAAGGCGGGGCCCGAATCCCAAGCGAGAACGAAACTCCAAAGAAACGCGAGGGAGTGGTGGAGAGTGCACGAGTCCCGAGCCCCACCTCCTGGGTGCCGCCTCCTGTTCCGCCATCAGGGTCCGGGGGACGGGTGCATGGCACACCGGCCTATTACCAACTGCAGGTTAGGAGTAAATATCGGTCTATTCGAATCCAGGTCGGTTCTAATCGTGTCCCATACTAAAAGTACAAAGCAAAAAATGTCTACACTTCAGAGAAGGCTGCAATACTTGGAGACCCAGTCAGACAGTGAAAAACAAATCTGGGCATTTTTAATGGAAACTGTATTGGAAAGAATTCTTAACTGTAGGAGGCTAATTTTGACAGGATTAATTTAGCTTCTAATTATGCCTATCAACCCATAAAAAGTGTCCAAACCTAGTTACAAAGGTGGTACTACCAAGCACACAGGAAGTATGGAAGATCAAAGGAGATGACCAACCAACGAGCTAGTCAAATTGGCTGATTAGATCTTGCTTCCTAGCTAACCAAACTTAATATCTCCCAATTGACAACACACAAAGCTCAAATACACAAACATTACGGACCACTGCCATCTAAAATGTTATAGCACCACATCACAAGGTAGAACTTTAGCTGTCATGTTATTACAAATACTAATGGTCAGTCTAAATAATTGCAATCAGCTCCGATAATTGTGATTAGGCAGTTATCTAGTAATTGTGACAGGCTTAACTCTAATACATGCAATCACAAATCTCAAGAGAAATCAGTGCTCAGATATGGCCCTTATTACTACATAATGACTATACTGTACTCCACTCAATGTTTTTCTCATCAGGGTCCATATCCAGAGATGTGTCTATGCATCTTCTATTCAGTGCAGCTTGCATTTGACCATAGTGAGCTGTATCAAGCAAACAATGAGCTCATAGTTTGCTAAAGCAGTCATGCCTGTACCTACATCCTAATGTTTTCATATAATGCTCATCTGACCTTGCAAACTGAGTCCACTCCCTGGAAAATCTACTTTGAACGGGATGTTAAAAACCTGATATTGGATAGTTTAACGCAAAGTTAGCTCTACCAAATAAAACACACCCCCCGCAATACCTGTGGATTAATCTGTAACAAAAGGGCACAAAAATAAACAAAGATTAGACCAGATCCTAGTCTCCTACGTCACACATCCTGTTCTAGACAAATTCTTGCGCATTCAAAGTAAGAAGTAAGACCGTGCAAAAGCCTTTTTTTTCATGTTGACTGAGCCATAAAGTTTACTTACAACAAGTAGTTCTAACCTACAACTTTACTTGCATCCTGTTTAAGGGCAGTACCACTTCATAAACCCCTAATATGAGTCAGATAATTAAATATTAATTAAATATATACAAGTAATTATATTGAATATTAACTAGTAATTGTGAGCAGTTGATCTCTGTAGGCCATAAAGCAGTTAAATGTAAGCTATACAATCTTAAGGGTCACTGAACAGATGTTAAGCATGCCAGACATTTTATTATTTTGTTGCAATAAGATGAAAAACTCCCATGCTAATTAATTAATAAAACTAATCTATCAACAACCCACTCAAACGGTTAAAAAAAATGCATGACTCAACGATCCCTCAATCAAAAAAAAAATTCAAAGTCAATATGCTTAGTGCAAAACACACATCTCAAGCCTGCTGATATTTGCACAAAATCATTTCACAGGAAAAGATGACAGGTTTAATGCTTGCAACTGCAAAAACTGTGCTGTGCTTTCACAGAGTATAAGGATGTGGCTTCACTCTAATTAAATCAAATGCATTTTCACAAGCTCAAATTTAGCTCAGGTTTCTGCGGCACATCGAGATGTCATTACCATGTTCATGCTGTTTTGTCTTGTGAAGACACACGGGAAAGAGTGCTGGCACAACAGCCATAGCAGCTGAAATCATTAACACAAGCAAGATACTGATGCTGATACTAAGACGTGTAAGATCCATCCGCAGATCACTGCGTATGGTTCCAAAACAACATATTTCGTAAATGGTTCTCGCTGTTGTTTCCTGCCAAGATGAGCAAGCGATGAGCTTGGGGTTTAGCCATGTCTGTAAAAGCATGAAAATAAGCATTTTTGTGCCTCCACAGTAAGACATGACGTTTTTCAAAGAACACATCCCTGTGTGTGAAAGACAGTGGCCTTACTCCACTCACTGAGATGCAGAGGAAATAATGCTAACATTGGCAGTTAACCTATAAGCGCTGAATAATAAAGTGAATAATAATAACAAACACTGCCTGTCCATATAGCATTTTATTCCCAGCACTTATTCAGTAATACTCCTGATTGACCAATACAGTAATTATTGGTCATGACAAGCAGATTTGCATAGATTATGCCAAGTTTGTTTTTGTGATGTTGCAAGCAAGCAAGTAGAAGGTAATCATATAACTCTGTCAATGGGCAAAACCATAAGATTAGCCCCATTACACTGAACGAAAACAGTGTTTCCTCAACAGGCCATAATACTCCAGTGGTTTAGCAATGAGCCATCCCAAGCCAAAGACTGACCAAAGCACAATTTAAGACCAAATGTGGAAATGGGGCTTCTGTTTCCCTCCACATTACCATCACATAGTCTTTAAATGTAATCTGCCCTAATCCTAAAACCCAACACCCCGGGATTAGCTTCACAGCAGATCGTGGTGACACAACTGGAACCATTTCCACATCCCAACAGAATCCCAAACAATGATGCTGTGGGCACCAGAGGTGTACACAAAGTTCTAGAAATATTAAGCTGATTTCAAAGCATGGACAGTTCATTCTCTCCTCCATCGGTTCATATTTCAAGTGTAGGACCCGACTTGCATACCTCTGCACACAATGAAGATCAGGTTCCTGTTGGCTGACAGTGATGGCTAAGCCCTGCTGATGAAGGTAGGGAGGGGGCAGTAAGGATTTGAGCTGATGTTACAATGGGTCGTAAAAAAGAGGAATCAGAGGACAGCAGGGTTCCACAAAAGAGGGAAACTCAAAGACTGGGTTTTGGATTACCACCTACACTTTTGTCCCTCTCACAGGTGCTCTTTCATACTAGAGTAACAAATATGCCAATAATATATGTAAAATATCTGTTTATGAATAGCCAAGAGCAACGGCCATAATTTGACAAATGGAAAAATTCTGTAAAAAAAAAAAACTTTGATCCTTTGCTATTTTGGCATTCTATACTAACAAACATGATGTCCAGTGGCGATTGATGCAGCGCACCACATATTTTTAAACACAATTACTTGCCTCCTTATGTCTGCAGAGGTTTCCAGGGGTAAAAGCAAAATCTTACTGTTGTACACAGTCTCGCTGCTTTCACTGTGAGGTGAGCAAACCTACTCATTATTTCTATAATTAGAATCAAATTCATGTGTAAAAACAGCCGTTTACAAAGAAAAACAATGTATCACAAAGTGAACAAAGGGCCTTCATTTTTTGCTAAAGTGAAAAAAAAAGGCATACAAAAACTCACAGTGTGAAGGCTGAGTGGGTGCTGACCATTACCTGCCACATCATACCACTCCGCTCCGTTTGTGATGCCGTCCTTGAACTTCTCACCCGAATCCATCTCGCAGTTGGGCTCCCCTGTTCTCATGACAGGGTTGTTCTCTGCATAAACCCGAGCCAAGTACCTGAAGAGAGCATCATCAGGTGACTGGCTGTAGAAACCATCTTGCTTGTGTGAGGGAGAGTCATCAAAGGGATAACTGGCCACCACAGTGCCGCCATGCAAGTTCCCAGACAGGACAAACCTGGAGGGAGAAAAGAGCACAATGTAAATGTAAAAAAAAACCCACCACCCACAACGTTCTTGAATAAATCAAATGATTCAGATCTTTTTGCTTTTCGGCCCAACATTTCCACCAGGAAGCCACTAGGCCAGAGGGCTTCACTTACTTGTTCTCAACGATCCACTGCATAACAGCTGTCCGTTCAGGAGCGTCATCTATACTGACGTCGATTTTCTTGAACTGGTCTGGGAAGCTCCTGTTGAGGTCAACGTTTTTGGCGTTAACCCTGCCCTGACCTCCGCCTTTGCAGTCCCCCTCCACAGAGTTCTCGAAGCCGTCCGGGTTCATGCTCGGCATGATATAAATGTCCGTGTTGTTGACCAGCTCGGTCACCCGCTGGTCTTCTCCGTACCTGGCTAGCAGATGCTCTATGAGATAAACCAGAACCTGTCGAGAAACCGTCTCGTCTCCGTGCATGTTGCCCACGTATTTGAACTTCGGCTTGCCAGGAACATCAGCTCTAGGCTCTCTGGTGATCCGCATCACCCACAGCTCCCGGGCCTCCACCGACCTCCCAATGCTCCTCAAATCAGCGATGTGTTGGTATTTCTGGGCGAGAGACTGCAGACGGCGGCTCAGTTCCACATAATCGTAGTATTTGTTGTAGGTCTCCAGTTCTTCCTCCTTGTCCTCGCTGACAGGAACCGAACGGACGCAGGGAGTCAAAACAACAACAACAAGAACACAAAGGACGGGGAAGGAAACGGCCGGCGTCGGCGCTAAACGCACTTTTTCTTCTTTCTGTTGCCACATGTCGCTGAATACTTCTTTCTGTATTCGTTAAACCCCTAAAACATGACTAAACTGTAGCTCCCAGCGCCTCCACCTAACCGACGTGTGGATGTTTAACCGTCAGAACTTCCTGCACTGGCTCGAAAGGGGGCGGGGCTTGTGAACGCAGTGAAGCCGCGACGACGAGTACAGTCAGTTTTCAGAACATATTTAAAAAATAAAAGTCTTCAGACACTCGACTATCCATCGGTGTGCCATGTACCTTTTTAAAATTGGAATTTTTTGAAACATTTTTGCACAATTTATTTATTGAGATGAAAACAGAGTCATTCAGAGTGGTTTGATGTGAAACGGTTCATTGTGGAGAAACTTACTGACTCGGATTTATTTAAAGTCTGACAGGATGCAGCAGTCGTGATGTCTAACGTCACAAGGCAATATAAAAATACATAGATTCTTAAAAATATTTTTATGACAAAATCGTATCCCAAAAGCATCGTAAAAAGGTCTCAGACAGCATATTGTAAACCAATTCATGTAAACAATTTCTGGGAAACAGGTTTTAGAGCTCTTCAGACGTCTGGTTCCCATTACCACCACTGTGAACAACAGTTTCAAGAACAGAGCATTTCACAACAAACCACTCTGAATGACTTTGTTTACATCTTTAAAAAATCGGTAGAATTCCCCTGTAAGTTAAAGTGATTCCCAGAGAACAACTATAATGAAGACAGGTTTCCAGCAGGTTTGACACATTAGATACGTTTCTCATAGGCTGGGGGTCAGAGAAACAGTGGTTTTCAGTTTTCCAAGTAACTGGATTGTTCATTGGCAGAGTTGATCTCTGGGCTGATGCAGTGACTGAAAAGATTGTAATCTAGAGCACTGAAACATCCCTCTTTAAAGGTGTCTGGTTCTCAAAGTGCCAGAAGAGGGTAGAGTCTAGCTCAAGTAAAAATATTGTTTCTAATATGAAAAAAAGACTTAAGTAAAAGTACTAGTCTAAAAAAAAAGTAAAAATATAAAGTAACAGATCACAAAACTATGTACATACTGAGTAAGTTGAATAATTGAGAGCAGCAGTGGAACGTCTTAGTACGTCCAGCATTTATATCAGCACAGAAATTTTAGTTTCTTAGACATGACTCTTCTCTTTTTGATGAACTCTTGGTCTAAAATAAAATAATAAACTTAAAAGGTCAGAGGTGTGACTGATCACAAAGCATACTGTCACTAATATAACAATAAAATGTAAAATTAAATAGTATTAACTACATGTTAATAACTAAAATGTAACTGAGTAAAAAGCAGACTCCTTTTCTCATAAATATCACTTGCAGAAAGTCACATGCACTTCATGTGATCATATTCATCATTCTTCAGCCAATAGTCCCAACATCTGCACTAAAGCCAGTATTTCCCATTTCCAGTCACACAGATCAAGCGGCACTGCATAGTTTGATGTTTTCCCTCTCTGTACCTGAGCCACATCATTAGCTAACAATCAGTCAAGTCAGTGAGCTGAATCAGGTGTGTTAGAGCAGGAAAAACACTCCAATCTGCTGCTGCAGACTACAGGAAAGCTAACTGGGGTAATGAGCAATTTAAACCATTAAACATTACTAATAAATGGGACCTCAGCATGAAAAGGAAAATTTTAACTCAGCCACTTCATTGTAAGATATGACAAGTCACAATTAAATAGAAACATCCAGTATTTAAGAGAGAGAAAGTAATTTGTTGATATCTAAATTAATTTAATAATATTAACCACAATTTCAGAGAAATCATCTTCCTGCTTGAATGCTTATATCAGTGAAAAATAGCCAAATGTAGGCCGAGCACTTCTTTTTTGATATATACGATATAAGGATATATGAAGAACAAACTTACTGTCAAATGTACCGGAGTGTAAACTTTATTTTAAATGTGATTAACCCCACTAGACACTGGACACTGAACGCTGGAGCAGGAATGGAAAAAAAAAGTTTATAATCTGCTGAGAAACCTGAGACTAAATAAACATATTCTTTCAGTATTAAACTACACATTAACCCAAGTTAATTTTTAAGACTGCATACAACTCCACCAGAATCACTCATTCTAACCTCTTGATATTGTGAATAACTGCCTTTCTCTATCCTACACGCTTAGAAATCACTGTTCTTTAGTCAAGACAATGGTCTATATAGAACCATGAACACTAAAGAACCCACTGAATGGTTAAAGGGGTCTTTGCATGGTGAAATGGTTCTCCAGATTGATGGAAAATGTGATGATGGAAATTAAAGCTTTTTGAAAAGGTCTCTTGTATTGTAACAATGTCAAGCATGTTACAATTGAAGAACCCTTTTTGGTGTTATATACAACCCTTTTGAAAAAGGTTCTATATGGAACAATCTACAACACATACAACACACAAAAAAAAACATTTAACCATGCAAAGAACGCTTTAATCACGCAATGGGTTATTTGAGCATTCAGTTCTATATAGCACCATTTTCTTTACAAAGAACCATCGAAGAATCATAATTTTTAAGTGTGTAGGAACATAGAATAGTTCAAATTATTTAGGGAGTACATTTTAAATCCTTTTAATTTTATACCCATCCAGGTAAATATCGTCTTGTTAGAAGGAATTTCATCAGCATGGAAAAAAGCAGAAAACAAAATACTTATAGCACAAAAGGGCCAGGTTTTATTTGAGGCAGTTTTATTTTAACTTCAATGTTAATTCCATGCTGTTTCTCTGTAAGAACAATACAGATTTTATGTCTGTGGCTCCAGTCATATTTCCAGTAGTACAAATTAGCTTCAAGTTAAATATGAACAAAAAGTACAGAAGAAATTGTAGGCAATGTCTAAATTTGGGGGAAGAAGAGAAATAGACTATTTCATATCTTTTTGTGGGCTTCAAATCAACTTTATTAGTGCTTTTTATTCTTTTCAAACAGCCAATGGAGACCTGCATTTGAGTTCTAAAAGCAATAAGGCTCCTTCCAATATGTATTTATTTTTTTTAGAGCTGCAACTATCCCTCCACCACCATCAGCCTATGTGCGCAATACAGTATTTTAGCACAAATTACAGTCCAGACCACTGCTAAAGTATCACTACATAACTTCTACTTTGTGATGTTAAGCAATTTGCTTCACATGGATATCAAGAAACTTGCAAGTTGCTCTGAAAATCTAAATTAACAAAGAGCACTTTATTTCGACTCGCCCTTTCCAAAGTTTTAATCATTTTAACTGCATTTAATAATTGCACTAACACAGAAATATTACAGCTCCAACAACTAATAGCCTAATAGTAGACATATCAGTAATAGTAATAAAAGTTAATTTTGTAATTACATTAAGAAAAACTCAAAATATATCCAGCAACTGATAAAATGTTGAGGAATAAAGCAAATAAACATAAAAAAGGAACATTGTACCAGGACAAAAGAAAAAAAAAATTCCAAGAACTCTTTAAGCTCTGCCCATCAGAAATTACAATTAATGTTTGTCTCAGAAGTGGTTCTTTTATTTCAATTAAAGGACTAATAAAAAGAATAATATTAAAAATGAAACAAAGGGAGAAAAAAATGGAGGCATCAAGCTGTTGAGTGTCACTCTTGAGGTTGGGCTTGGTGGCTCCCTTTGTGAGTGGGTTTGGGAAGGAGTGGGGTGGGGTGGGGTGGGGTGGAGTCTCGTATTGGCTGTGATGTCTCACTGGTTCTCGTCCTCCACATCTTGCAGCGCCTCTTTATTCTGTTCCTCACCTGCACATAGTTGGGGGGAAAAAAAATACAATATAAATAAATACATAAAAACTCACAAACATTCAATTCTGACACTAACATTTTTTAAATTGTGTATTTTTGCACATGAAGATTTAATGTACTGAACACACACAACACACTTGCAAAAAAATCTGTGCACCAATTCACAGCATACTCAACCAAGACCAAATCTCTTCTTAGTGGAAAAATAAACGCATGCAATGAGGTGGAAAGAAATTCATTAACCCAGTAAAGTGAAAGGAACTCAAAAAACTCCTTGTCTTACTGCTAAGGAGGGCAAAATAAATGGTATATTAATCATAATCAGCATTAGTCAAGGGCAAAAGGCTACAGTTGCATTCAGCTAAACACACAAATATCAAGTATCGCTTACATAACAGTGTATACTTTGTGATCACGTTTTATATATATAATGTGTGTATAAAAAAAAAAAGGGGGGGGGGCCTCCAGAATACTAACTGTACACCCACTGCACACTTCAGGGGCCACATACAATTCACCTGCTGCGGGCATAATTTCTGTTCACTTAACAAAATATCAGATTATACCACATTTGTATTTTATCGACACTCAAGTGCACATGGGGGGCCTGTGACCATGCATAGACTTAATGCAAGACATGCTTCAGACACAAAAGTAGTTTTCTGAACTTAGTAAAACCTTAGCACAAAGGTTAAAGTGAGTGAGTGACAATACAGTTAGTGAGACAGACAAAAAACAGCCTCACTTACAAATACAGTTTGTGGGCAATTAACATATTTCCATTTAGGAATCTAAACAGTAGGAATAAGGGGAAAAAGGCAAGATGGGTTAAAATGGATGTCAAAAAATATTTTGTGAACGAGGCGACATGGAAATGTATTAGAGACTGCAGAGTTTGACCAATACCAGTTTTTTGAGTTAGATACTGGTATCCTGATTTTGGTGTCTCCTACTCACTCGTTATTTAAAAGAGGGCGAGCCAAAAGTCAGCAATCATCTAATTTCTGTAAGATGCTTAATGTCAGATTTATCTCATCAATACCATCATTAAAGCAAAGGCTATCCTGCGTCACGGACACACGCACTCGCTAAAACAATTATAATGGTGCTAATCCATCATTAAACATCTTATAGATATTTTGGTGGTTGCAGACTTGTAACTGGAAATGTGTTCAATGCATTTGTAATACTATATAACCAAGCATTTCCAATTCATCAGTTAAGGAAGCAACAAACAGTGCATAGTCAGTTTTGCTGTTGAAAACAGAGGAGCAAGGTGCTCCAGCTTTGAACACTATGCACTGTGAGTTGCCTGTTTGAAGCCTGTCTGAGGCTACAGTGCTACTTTATTTTCTGCTTACGTGAGGAGCAGCACATTACAGTGGTTACTTAAACCATGTTCAAGAGCTGTAAATCATCCCTCTTCAATCTTAGTTGAACTTTATATGTTTATCACTGGAAAGCAGAGGAAAGGCTGAAATGATTAAGCTTCATGTTGGTCACTTAACCCGCCCCCGTTCATTCTCTGCTCCTCCATCATTCTGACCATCAGCTCAGCCACAATTAAAAAACAGTTAAGTGAGAGGTTTTGGTACTCAGGTCATCCTAACTGATAAAAGGCATAAATGGCTTTGATCTTTCGTGCAAATGTCAGACTCTATCTGTTTGTCAGCTGTATCTTTCAAGGTCATCATATACAGCATTTTAAAAATGCTACAATGCTAGAATTTTCAGAGTGTGACATCTCAGTTTCAACTCAGATATACGGCAAATCCAGGATGCCTTACCATCTCCCTGCATATCTGAAGTCCATAGTGTCAGATTATCACGTAACAACTGCATGATGAGTGTGGAGTCCTTGTAGCTTTCTTCGCTCAATGTGTCCAGCTCAGCAATAGCATCATCAAACGCTGCTTTTGCCAACCTGAAAAGAAGCAAAAAATTAAGGGGTGCTAATCTAGTAAAGCATAACATGTACCATCAAAAGGAAAAACAAGACTATAGCATTATACACAGTTTTTACATTTTAACCTAAGTACAATATCATTTTTCTTTTCCCGAACGCAACATTGAAATCTTGAATATCAGCCAATATCAATACCAATCCAATATTTTTTTCTGTAAAAACTACTAAGCATTAAAATCAGCTGTTTATAATTTAAGTGCTTAAGATGAGCATCTAAAGTATGCCATCATACTCAAACTACTCCAACACTTTACTACCCCACAGGATGAAATACACAGCTAACATCATATCACTATACAGTGTGAGGACTGGTTCAGATTTAGGCCCAATCCCACTTCACCACTTGCCCCAACCACTTAGTCCTTACCCCTCCGTGTTGCATTCACACCTAGAGGTAGGGTGTCCTGAATTTTGTTGAAATAGAGGAGTAGGGCGAAGTGTTAGGGCTAAATGGACCTCCAAACTGAGGCTTTTCAGAGGCCCACTCCAAACAGTGTGTTGTGAGGAAAAAAAAAAGAAAAACCAGCAAGACGGCTGCGCAAGCAACCAAAGAAACCCACATATGTAAGTATTTTCTCAGTCAAAAAATTACAATAGCCATTGCATTATCTTAGTTTAATGTTGTTTCAATGTAATTGGTCCTTTTCCTCATAACAAACATAAAAAAATTTCTCGTTCCACCTTAAATGGTGCAGCAGTGACATTCTGCCACCTCAGGCATCGCATCAGAACTGCTGTACTATTTAAGGTGGAACAGGAAAATTCAAACAAGAAGCTAGCAAATAGCTGACTAAAGCTTCATATCACCAAAGAATTTGGGGTGGGTGATAATGAATAATTGTCACATTCCCCCCTCTTTGAAAGCATATGATTCCCTAAATGTAACTAAAGACCAGCAGCTAGGTTGCTGAATTTTGCCACTCCTCTGCTATCACTGCAGACCGGCAGGGTCGCCTACAGAGCACTGCTAGTAATGTTAGCCTGTTAATGTACTAATGTTCTTTTTTATTTGAGGGTTGTCCCACTTTGTAGGGGAAGATTTCAACCACTACTCCTTGTAACTCAGTTTCAAGAGGAAAGGTGACACTCGAAAACAAGGGGAAGGGGTAAAAATAAGAAATGGGATTGGGCCTTATTCTTTTCCCCCCCTGATATTTCACCCAGCATTTTCTGGAAATATCAACCTGATACTGATACCCTACAATACTGATAAACTAAATCTAAATGTAAATCATAAAGAGCTACCTGGCTACCAATAAGTGTAGTTGTTGATTAAAGTATCATTAAAGAACACAGCACACAAACCTGCATGCACGGTCAGGTGAATTGAGGATTTCATAGTAGAATACAGAGAAGTTAAGAGCAAGACCCAAGCGTATGGGATGTGTAGGTTGAAGGTCTGTCATTGCAATATCACTAGCAGCTTTGTAAGCGACCAAACTATTTTCTGCAGCCTCCTTCCTGTCGTTTCCTGTAGCAAACTCAGCAAGATACCTGTGGTAATCACCCTTCCTGTGAAATCAAAGAAACAAAGAAAAGACGTGGTTATGACATTCACAAAGGTGCGATAACCTCTTGTTAATTTCATTTTGAGTAGCTTCATTCATTTTCCTCAGCAAAAATTTGAGCGGTTAAATGCATTTTACTGAATACCACCTTGAGATTTGGTTTTGGAAAACATTTATACGCCTGTGTTTAACTGAATACATATTTTTATATATATCTTCATCTGCCTAGCTACCTGGTAATATTACAAACTACATCTTTATTTAAATCCTGTGAAACAGGAGCTACATACATTTTGTAGTAGAAGACCTTGGACTCTCCTGAATTAGCAGCTGGAATTAGGTGCTTGTCCAAAACATCAAGGATGTCATTGCAGATTGACTTCAGCTCAGTCTCAACCTGAATATGAAACATGGGAGGGCTGTGACACAGAACAAGCCATAAAATCACTACAAAGTATTACAGTCAGGTCAGATAGAGAACATTCCTTACCGTTTGCCTGTACTCCCGAATCATTTTCAATTTGTCTTCTCCACCCTTATTTTCTTCCTTCTGCTCAATACTACTAATTATCCTCCAGGACGCTCTTCGTGCACCAATAACATTCTTGTACGCCACTGACAGCAGGTTTCTCTCTTCAACTGTGAGCTCAACATCCATCCCAGCCACCTTCTTCATTGAGTCGACCATTTCTGTACAATTGAACAGCAAAGAAAAGAAACATCCCTTTAGCAGTCACACACACATATACATACATACATACATTAAATTTAAATTATACATTTAAATATACTGTTAAAAATATGCCTCTTCAATAGTTCTTTAGTAAGAAAAAGAAAAGAAAGAAGAAAAAAAGAAAATGATGAATCTTAAAGATAATGGTTCTATATAGAACCATAAGCATTCAAAGAGCCCTTTACATGATTAAAGGGATCTTCGCATGATTAAATGGTTCTTCAGATTGATGGAGAATGTGCTGCAGATGGTTCTATTTAGTACCTATTTTGAAAAAGGTTCTATATAGTACCAAAAAGAGTTCTGCTATTGTTATGATGTCAAGCTTGTAACAAAGAACAACACTTTTTGGTGCTATTTAGAACCCTTTTCAAAAGGTGCTATATAGAACCATCTACAGCACATTTTTCATCTGAAGAATCCTTTAAACATACAAACAGTTCTTCAAGTGTTCATGGTTGTACACAGAACCATTTTCTTAAAAAAAAACCTGAAGAACCATCTTTTTAAAGTGTGTATCTTAACACGTGGTGTAGAGGCAGAGAGGCGGCAACCTTTTTAAACAGGGCAAGTTAATTGCTCAACCTACAAAACAGGGTCCTACTACTGGACACAAGGTTTGGCCTCAATTAAATGTCTCACATACGTATAACTTGCATTGTCCCGAGTTGACCCGAGCACACTGGCGACTACATTAGGGTTATAGCACGTGATACAGAACAATAGTTGGGTTTCATTGCAGCACCTACTAGTTAACCAGTCAGTATAATCCAAGGTATTCTTAAACGTGGGCGTTCACTTCTTCAAGGTGCTTTAAAAGGAGGTTTAACACTATGACTGGAAACGAAAATCCGTGCGGCTACCGATAACTTACATCTGCAGCAGCTACACCTTTCTAGTTGCCCACCTGCCTACACTCCCATTCAGGTCACTTTGTTTAGCTAATAAAATGTACTTCTCCTTATTTCATGTCAGGTCATTACACCACGCTGTAACAAAGCCAGCCATGCACCAACGTTGCTGTATATAACACACTTACTAACTACATTAGCTCAACCTGCTAGTAGGTAGGTTAGCTCGGGTTAGTTGGAAACGCTAGCTAGCTAACCTAGCTCACTCCGCTGGTGTACAGTGGTGGGTCATTTTGAGACACATAGCTACAACCCAGCAGGTTTGGATAGTGAACATTACCGTAACCTATAATTAAAGCTATTGGGGTCAAGTGGGGTGTAGAGGTCTGCACCCCTCCTCCTCGCCTTGGCTAGCAACAGCCTGCCTCACCCAATAACTGTCCGCCATTTTGTCTGTTCCAGTAACGTCTCCATCTTCGTGCCGTCCCCCTGACTGAATCATGGTGGTCGAAGTAACGTTAGTTTGTCAATAAGCAAACAAATACCATTTTAACTTGGTCGAAAAGTAAGTCCACTACCCGTCTCTCCAGTGCCCCGGCCCCCAGTTTAAACATAAATCCAAGCGCTACAGCATAAAGCTAGGAGCGCGAGCGCTAACCATTCAGCTTTGGAGCAGCGTTCGCTACAAAATTCGGGTCTTACCATCGTATCTCTCAGCTTGCTCGGCAAGCTTGGCTTGATATACTAAGTCCTCCCGATTAACCATGTCGGAAAAGTGTGATACGAGCGTACTTCAGCAACGGATTAGCGAAAGAGGAGTGTTATGTGAAGCGGCAGGCCCTCGTAGGAGCAGCAGCTGCAGCCTGAACCGTGTTGAAGCCCCGCTGTCCGCCGGCGCCACTGGGGCAAAAATGGCGAGAGGCTCATCCGGGAATTTCACACATGCACAGCAGACAGACGGGTCCAGCCCCAGTGAGTGACTACTCAGCCTCACCGCACTGTCAGTGGACACTGTGTTAGTACAGCAGGGCTGAGAGCTGAGGGGGCACAAAGAGGAACGCACACATTACATTCATAGCTGTGTTCAGTCCAGGTTACATTCTGAAAAGGCAGTATTCAGAATGCTATGGAAGACCACTCCTGCCAGGTTCAGGGTAAAAAAGCCTATTTTTATTGCATGTTTCTGGAAGCATAATGTCAAAATATTAAATTAGCATCTTTAAATAATGTAGAGCCCCTAAGGTACAAACGGTAACTAATGACGTTGCGTTCTCTCAATAATTTTAAGTTCCCTCGCAAATATAATGGATTTTGCAGGGGAATGCAAAATTTTGGTGAGAGAATTCAAAAAGTATGTAAGGGAATGTAATGTCGCTGCAAATTATTTTTTTAGGGGCTCCATAAAATAATTACATATTTATTTATTACTTATATTGACTTAGTACCTCGAAATAATGGCTTATTCTCTCAATATATTGACTTATTTTCTCAATATATTGACTTATTTTCTCAATATACTGACTTAATATCTCAAAATAATGTTTTTTCGTCAAAATATTGATGATATTTCAAAATGATTATGTAGTTCCTGGAAACGTAATAACTCATTAATTTGACATAATAAGTAATTTGTTTTTCTCAGAATTTTGATGTAGTGTCTTGAAATAATATTGAATTAGTATCTTACATAATTACTTAATTTGACATAATTAGTTTATCAAAATAATGACTTATTTAAAGAATTACTTAGTATCTCGAAATAATGACTTATTTTCTCAAAATATTGACTTAATATCTCGAATTGATGGCATTTTTTTTAGAAATGTAATAATTTATTATTTTGACATATACTCATTCAATAGTCACATAGTCATTGTGACTATATAATGACACAGTTTTTGACATACTGCTGCCAGAAACAGAGAAAAGCAAATCGAACTTAGGCTACCCACTGCACCACCGTGCCGCCCGAGAACAGTTAAAATTTTGGAAATATACTTTTAGAATCCTTACCCACTGTGGTTTATTATGATAATTTGTTTTTTACTTTAGAGCTAACATGTCATGACCACCATGGCGTGTAACAGTCATCAATGTACTTTAATCAGGTTATTTAATAATAACCTTAAACGTGCATGTATGTAGGTACCAACACCAGAGAGGAAGAGGTTGAAACTCAATCAGTGGAGAGAGTACAGAATGAAAAGAGAAGGGTCAGATCGAAAGGTGGTACAATATAGAGAGCAGATTTATTCATGGAGGAAGCCTGAGCAGTGTTTCTGTGGAGAGCAGAAAACATGCTGACGTCCACCTTTCAAAGGCACTTATGTTTTTCATAAACATATTTAAAGAGATATGACATGATTACCACGTCAGTGTCACTGCAGTGCTGTGAATGATGCACACCCATGAAATACCTGCCCAGTGGTGGTCCTGTGGGGGTCCTGACCAAGAACAGGGTGAAATGGGTGAAAAAAAGGGTGAAAATAAGTTAAAACATCTTCTATAGGGAGAAAAAAAATAAACACAAAACACAAAGACATTTTTCTGCAAAGGTATTCTCTACTTATTTGCTGAGTTTAACATACTGGAAAAAAACAAAATCTAAAACGTGCCATAGGTTTTGCACAGGCTACGTTTTATGTATTTTTTCTCCAGTGCATTAAAATTCAGCAAATAATCATTAATTGTGTATTAAAATGCACAGACGTGTGTCCCCTGTAGATTATGTGTTAACTTATTTTCAATTAGAAAATTAACAGAGCATTCTATTTGACTAAACGTTTGACAACAACTGCATGATGAGTGTAGTGAGTGATATCACAGTCAGTTTTATTATGAAATGAAACAGATTTATTAAGAAACACAGAGAGGAGACTGCAGATACCAAAACAAGCTCCTCTGGTAACATCATTATGATGAACCGTTATGTATATTTGATCTGAGGTTGGGAGAGGAGCCTAAAACCACACATAATGTACAATCTATACACACTAAAACCATCAAATATTACTTTAATGAAATAATCACAGAAGTAGAAGTAATAATAGATTATCAAACAAATTGCAAAAGTGCATTAGTATTCAACCCCTTCAGACTAGTACTTGGTAGAGCTATGTTTTTGCTACAATATCAGATTTAAGTCTGCCAGCTTTGCACAGTTTGGGAGTGATTTTCACCCTTTCTTCTTGGAAGATTTACTCCAGGTTGTTCAGGTTGTTTGGATGACACTTTTTAATTAGACACAATTGGACGAAGATCTGGACTTTGACTTGGCTATTGCAGAACATTCACCTTGTGGTTGTTCAGCTACTCCTGTGCTGCTTTGGCTGAAAGGTGAGTTTTCACCTTTAGTTTTTTTAGCAGTCCCCGATACTTCACTACTGGAATAGTGTTTGTTTCCATACTTGCTTTGAATGTTTTTTTTTTTTTTTCAACAATGGCTTCTTTCTAGCCACTTTCCTATACAGGCCAGTCATACGCAGAGCTCTTGGTATCATTGACTCGTGCAGCTTCATTCCAGTCTCAGCCACTGAATTCTAGCTCTTTCAAAGTTATTGCTGGCTTCTTTGTTGCTTTTCTCACCATTTCGCTTCTTGCTCTATGCAGAGTTTTGATGGATGACCTTGTGTAGGCAGTGCCTGGTTGTATGATGCAGATTCCATTTCCTCACAATTGATCCAACAGCACTCACTAGGATAACCAAACACTAGGATATTATTTTGTAGCCTTTTCCTATCTTGTGTATGTGTATACCTCTATCTCTGATTTCCTTAGAATGCTCTTTGGGCCTAATTTTTTACAGTTTTCCTACAAAATCACACATCTAAATCACAGGGGGTCTTTAGTGTTTATTTCAAATTTACCACTAATTTACCATAACCAACATTACATAGAAAAACCCTGAAGACACCTGTGTTTTCATTGCTTTGGACATGCTTTAGCTATCATAGATCAGTGGCATCTGCCTTTGGTACAATTTCACCATGACATTGAGGAGAGCCAGTCTGGTTGTATACATCATGCATACTTCACTTCACTTTAGTTATTTGCTAGTAGCAACCTCCCTGTTTTTAAAAAAAAAAAACAAAACCAAGAAGTTTAAATTCTAACAGTTTCCAATGGTCCTTTTTCAGCAGAGCTATCTAGTGCAATGCAGAAAAAACATTTCAGTAGGTTGCCTCCTGTGATCTTCAGAAGGTAATACCAAAAATAGGACTCTCAAATATATTTTTAGATGCTCAAATTATGCACTGGTACTGCACTAGCAGCAGATGTATTAAGGGATTAAGAACATAAAAGTACCTCTTTACATAATCTTCAAACAGAAGCTTCCTTTCTACCTTGTATTTAATCGTTCCTGTCATCTTCTTCTATTCATCAATAAAACTGGTAGACTGGCAGGTCATTACACAAACACTGATCAGCCATAACATTAAAACCACCTCGTTTCCACACTCGTTGTCCATTATATCAGCTCCACTTACATATAGTTCTACTATTATACTGTTGTCCTGTTTCTCTGCATACTTTGTTAGCCCCTTTTTACCCTGTTCTTAAATGGTCAGGACCCCCACAGAGCGGGTATCGTTTGGGTGGTGGATCATTCTCAGCACTGCGGTGACACTGACTGGTGTTGTGTGATTCCAGCAGCACTGCTGTGTCTGATCCACTTGTATCAGCATGACACACACTCATATGCCACCACCACGTCAGTGTTACTGCAGTGTTGAGAATGACCCACCACCCAAATAATACCTGCTCTGTGGGGGTCCTGTGAGGGTTCTGACCACTGAAGAACAGGATGAAAGGGGACTATGTATGTAAAGAAACAGATGGACTACAGTCTGTAACTGTAGAACTACAACGTGCACCTATATTGTAAGTGGAGCTGATTAAACGGACAATTGACAAGGAGGTGATTTTAATGTTTCGGTTGTTCGATGTATTTCTCTGCAGAAAAATATTAATATTTTCCATGGAACTAGACTTTAACAATAAGGACAAAGGAAAATTTCCAATGACTACCGATTAGTCCATTTAAATTTGATGACTATATTGCAATATAGAAAAAGGTCTTAAAGAAAAAAAAAATACTTCAAAAAATACTACATTTGTTTAAAATGTCACTGTTCAAATAAAACATTGTGTCTTCAAAAAGGTTTACAGGAGAATGAAAAAAACTTTTAAACACGACAAAAATGGAGAGAAAAGGTTTTTGTTGCAATGATACATGTTTAACAATCACGTGTATCTGTCAGGGAATGGTGGTTTTCAAAATCACTGACAAAGTCAAAGAAGAGGGGTTTAAATGGTTTACTATAGGGGTTATCTTCATTTCATGTACAGGAACAGGCTGATCCAAGACAAAAAAAATATTTAGGCTGTTAAGGGCTTAGATGAACATAAATGAACATCACAAACAAATATGATGTTACATTTACTAGAAGACTGTTGAATTAGACAGTAAACATAATACTTAGGACAAATCAAACGTATGGGGAAAGTTACATTTCACTGTGAACCTAGTCACAGCTCAGAGTGGCACTTTTGAGGTACATCAATAAGACTTGGGCCTTGCAATAAAGGACAGAATACTTTGGAATGAGTTACATTGAGACTGTAAATGTATGACAGTCATTTAGAATGTAAAATGTTGGTTGAAACATTGAATAATCAAGTGGTGACGGTTTGTTTACATCACTTAATTTGTTTTATAGCCTTTTTAAACATTTGGAATTTGGAGATTTTGCACATACAGGCTCACTGAAAATGAGAATTCTTTATTCATAGCTTAATATTAAGCCCTAAAACAGGGACTCCTTTAATAATTTGGCTGCTCAACATGACTGGTTCATTATTACTTCATACCTAACCTTCATATTTCTCACACAATAGAAGCTTACATTTCTCAGGTGATTGTCCTTGTTCAAATGAGTAAACATACAGTATGACCATTCAAAGAACTTCAAACATGAATGAAACCTCAAGTGTTGTCTTGTGGCCTTTCAGTTAGTGCTACAGTTCATGCATTTGTTCACTAAATCAAAGTCATTTTTTCTTTTCCCAAAAGATGATAAGCATTTGCAACGGGTGGAATACATGTATGTGTAGAATAGATAATGAGTTAGCTTCTGGACAGGGATTAAGGCTAGTCCTGCAATCCATAAACCTTTTTACATGAGACCCTCCATTCAGAATGCTGGGTAATCCAGACTAGAATTAATCACTTCAGACAAGTTTCCCAGACCTGAATTAAGTCTATGCCTTGCCCAAAAAGGAAATTTCCAGTGGTGATTCACCATGTAGTCCAAGACTAGGCTTAATCCATGTCCAATACATTCAAATATGATCTAAAAGAGGGTGCCACCAGTTTTCCTTAAACATCTTATTACAATATTTTTCAATTTCCAACTTGGTTATCAGGCTAGATCAGATATTAATTCAATCAGGTGTTGAACTGAAATAAAGGCAAACAGCTGGTTAAAGGAACTATCTGTGTGCGATATATCGAGTGAATACATTTCACCTCTTGGATGAAAATGCCACTATGAAGCAGTGATGTGCACTTGCAAATACTGTAAAAAAAACAAAGAAAAAAAAAAAGAAAAAAAAAGGAACTAATTCAGCTGGAGCACAGATACATAAAACAATCGTAGATGAAGGCTACTGTTATGTGCAAGACAGTTCTAGGGAGAAATGTGTTTGAGGCATTGAATTAACGCTTTACATGTAGTGACAAAATCTTACAGTGTATATCAAAGTGGTAGCGTGTTGTTCTTGAAGCATCTGCATACGATAACATTTCAGTGGGATGTTTCAGAGATGTTTGTAAGTACTACTTCTTTACATTCAACCTAAGGAAAGACTTTTTGGCAGGCACACAAGTGGCGAGATATCTGAATGTGTGCTCTTTTTTTTTTTATCAAAACTGATTTGTGTCTTCAAAATAAAGTCTCCATCGTCCAGAATTGCTTTTCTGTAGTGATCAACAGGAAATGAACGGGACACTTCAACTAACAAAAGCCAACTGAAATACTTCTGTGTGCACAAAAGGAATACAAATTAAGCATGTAATGGTAAACATTAATATATGTATGATCAGTATTTCTTCTTCAGACACCTTGTATATAATAACATGGCAGATGATTTGTAGTGTGATAAAGGGCTCAAAACAAATCCCCTTCGAAGCAGTCATTTTTTAGCAAATCAGTATGAGTAGTGTATGCTACTCAAATGCAGAGGAACAGTCCCTTACAGCGACATCAAACTTCTTATGTTTTGAGTCCAAGCAGACATCTCCGCTCTCTCAAACTCAGAATAAGCCACACTCCAAAAGTTCCGCTTAGAATAGCCTAAAGAGATGCCCATGGTGTTTAGTGTCTACTTACGAAGTAACTTCAACTTGTTGCATAAGGTCTAATAAGAAAATTACTGCAGATACTGTATATATTGGCATGAATGACATAATGGCACAAAACAATGAGTGGATAGACAGGAAAAGGATCTAGTAGAAGAGGCTACTGCTGAGCATGTCAGTTATGAGGAGATGTGAGGAGAGAGAGTGTGTGCGCGCGCATCTAAGGGCTGTACAGGGAAGTCAGTCTCCGCTCTCAGCTTGGGTCATCCTCCGGGTTGTGCTGATCCAGTAAGCGGACATGCGTGAAGGGAAAATGACCTCGCTTTCCCTTGCACTCTCCCTCCCATTGCCCATTTACATTGATCTTGGTCACCATCACCAAGTCGCCAACCTACATCAAAACATCACAGTGTCAGTGTAAGAACAACAAGACTAGATAATGGTGGACATGGATTAAAATGTATTCAACTGCTTTGTGAAAAGGCAAACAAATCATACTACAGTATATATTACAATGATTAAATTAGAGAAAGACAAAACTATGTACCTCTAAAGCAAGAGCTGTCTTGTCATACGCATTGGGCACTCTCTTCTGAACTGCTCTGGCTAAGACAGGCCCGTTCTGCAGGTTGGGTAAAGACGTTGGCTGGGCATACTGGCCTGGCTCACCAAGCAGAGGAGGGGACTGGGAATTGTGGCCATCTGAATTACCCACGGTGCCCGTCCCCCCACTGCCCAGGGTCCCGGACGTTGGAGAAGCAGGCCGGAATTTCTCCACATAGGGTACGGGGATCATCCCAACACGGCCCTCTGAATTCTGAGCGTTCCACCACTGCTCCTCCGGCTTCTCAAGCACCCGAAGCACATCACCTTTTCGAAACGGAAGGTCCTCATCGTCGTTGCCAGGGAAGTCAAACAGAGCACGAACAAACTCTTCCTCAAGCCTCTGAGGAGCCCCCCCAGTTCCCGCGCTGACGTTGATGAGTGACGAGTGCTTGGCTTTGTTGATGGGCTCAATTAAAGTGGTGGTGTCCAGGTAGTGTATTTTATAAAACTCCAGCAGGGCTGGAAGGGCATCAAATTCCTGGTCTCCGATACGAAACCGCGAGGTAGTCAGTCCTGAATGGGGGTACAAGAGCAGCAGTTAGTGCTTGTATGCATGAAAGATGATGAATGAGTTGGAGAGATGAGCTACACACTTAGTTATAAGATAAATGTCGAACTTTTTCACAACTAACGTTAATTGTTTATTTTTCCAGGCATAGGCAAATCTGTACGTGTGCAAATCACTGCACTCCTCTCAATCACGTCTCTCACGGTCCACTGAGCGAAGACCTGCCCTACCTGACTGCCTAGTATTTGTTTCGCTAACAAAGCTAGCTCCTTTTCGTTTTCGGTCCAGAAAATTAAATTCATAACCGTCATTATTTGAACAGGAAATGTCAGAGGCCTTAAACTGTCGATAATGTATCTTAGTCACTACTCACAGCTAACTGCGTTTTCACAAACTGCTCCGAAATTTGTGTGCACTACTGCATGTAGTTGCTAGCCGCGGAGGGCAGCTAGCTAGCACGCAGCTAACGCTAGCCAGAAAATTGTCAAAATGAATAAATTAAAAAAGAAGTGCAGTTAGTAAAACGATATGCTGGGAATAAAATGACAAACATTTCAGTTTGCAACGTAGTTAGCTCATAAGCAGCCTGCCGGAGAGGCGTGTGCAAATTTTACCAAGAAAAAAAAGCAGCTAATGTTAGCACAGTGCTGGGATTGACGTTGTGCGTTCACTAGTTAGCTTAGCTTAGCTTGCCTTACCTGGAGCGGACTGCCGACTGCTGCTGATGCTGTTGATTATATAATGCGAGACTTTTGAGTTTTCTGAAACGGAGAGCACGTAGTCTCCCGGGCTGGTGATAGAGTCCCGGACTAAGAAGACACCGTGCCTCTGTCCCTGCAGGAGAGAAACCGCCTCCTGTCGGCTTAATCTTCCCCAGTACCAGCTGCCACGGTCCTCGGCGTCAAAATTCCCGGCCATGACTGCCACCCAAAAGCCGAGGCTTTTCACCGGCCTTCCACTTCGCCTCTGCGGATCCGCAACCAGCCTTCAACTCATACAAAAAATAATGATAACCGCTTCACCGCGTTGCCCTCGCTAAACGCGCTCCGACCGTGCACAGCATCCGCCTTTATTCACAAGCACGTAGTAAAACAGCGCTCAGACCCCCCAGCACATGTGCTGATGAGAATAAAGGCACGGCCGCGGTCCCGGATTACCAGATGATCTGTCCGGAACGACTCCTTCACCAAGAAGTTGTCACTGGGGGAAGTTCAAATATTTGAAATGGCGGACTGGGGCAACAATTTTTGCCCTTATTTCCCGGATGTGATGCAATGTAGCCTACATTTGTACCACAATCAATGCCCGAGGCTTCCATAAATAGCCATACTGATGGAGTTACCGCGCAAAATATATATAGAAGAACGGGGAGCTCGAACTGTCGAAGAAAAACAAACACGGGGAAAGCCACCCGCCTCCAAACTGAAATAACGTTAGATAAAATAAAACCATTGTAGAACTAATGCTGCAATCCAGACACTGCTCGATGACAAGTGATTGAAAATAAAGTATAGGTAGCTTGAAAGTACCTATTAGGTTTTCACATGTCTCCCTGTTCCGTATGTAAATATGCAGATTCTTCTGTGTGTTGACTAAATTAGAATTTCAACTGTGCGGGTCCGTCAGTCTGTCTATCAATCCATCAGTCTGCTTAATTTAATTTTGTATTTTTTATGTTTTAATTTTTGTATTAACTAATTACTCATTTTATTGACGTATTTTATGCTGTAATAGATCATAATTTTTTTCATTCACAGGATTGTGAGATATGCAATGCCCTGAGTCGCCACTGGATGTCACCATCGACTGCAGTTGGCTGTTACACCAAATCAGCCATAGTATTAAAACCACCTCATTTTTTCTGCACCTATTTGTCTAATTTATTCGCTTTGCTTACCATATAGGTGCACTTAGCAGTTCTACAATTACAGACAATATAGTTCATCTGTTGCTTTGTCCACACTATTAGACACACCTACCTTGTTGATCCACTTTGTAGATGTAAAGTCAGAGACAGTAGCTCCTGTGTTGTTGCACAATTCGTGTTGGTCATCCTCTAGTCCTTCATCTGTGGTCACTAAATCCTTATTTAATTGAAAGATCTTTTCTTTCCAATGGATGTTTTGCACACTTAGCTCTAAGCCAGTGGTCACCAATCCTTGCAGGAGAGTTTAGTTCCAGGCTGAATCTGAAGTGCTCATCTAACACTGATGTATCTGATCCAGCAATTAAGGACTTCTTAAGAAGTTAATTAGCTGGAGCTGGTGTGGCAGATTGTGGTTGGAACTAGACTCTGCAGGAACGTAGATCTCTAGGACCAGGGTTGGTGACCACTGCTCCAGGCTATTGCTGACCAGGTGAGGGTGATAAACAGGCAGAGAACATAGACCTGAGTTTCCTGCCAGCTCATTATAGTCATTTTCTATAATAAGCAGGGGTGTTATATACATTTGTTTAAAAGGTCTTAAATGCATTTTGATGTAGTTTTAAGGCAAACATAAATAGGTGATTTGTATAAAAGCAGAACTTGTTTAATAACCTGGCTTTGTATTTCTAAAGTTTTATTACTTTCATTAAGTGTTTGAAAAAACAAAAAAGACTAGAAGAAAATTATAGACTGGCTCAATATGGTTAATCATAACTAATAATCATACCAAATCACTGCAATGTGCAGTATTCATTTTTTCAACAGATATTCATACTGATATGAAACTTAAGTGAAGCAGCCTGACTATAAAAACTGTGTAAAAAGGGTTTACACAAATCAGCTAATTCAGTTTTGCCCTACACATTTTAGGTTGAAGTAGCTAATACGGGGTGTTTCAGTATGCACTGCTTTCTGAGTGAAGCACAATATAAGGCAGCCAATCATAACATATTTCTGTATATTTCAGGTATTATTACATGAGCATTAAAGTAACAGTAACAAAAACAGTCTGTTTATTTCTTAGGAATAAAAAGAGGTTGCAAAATGGTCATGTAAAAATGAATTATGACTTTGTGGTACATAAAAAAAAAACACAAATGCAAAAAAGTGGACCTCAGGGAAAGAGTGAAATATTAGAAATATGTAAAGTATAGGCTCTTTAAAATACTGGACAGTCTGCTGTAAAGGGATGCACTGGTTACTTTACCAGGCTATGTAAGACATGCAGTGATAGTCCTGTGTGTTTATCTTTCTCCTTTTTTTCTTTCTTTTTTATTTTGTTTAATTTATAACTTTTGGCTGTGGCTTGAGGCTAAAGAATATTCCAAAACCCCCATTATATTCTACTTTGATAACACAATTATTTCATAACTGTGTCATGATGGAAATGCCCTGTGATAACCATATGAGGTTACAATAAGACTACAGTAACAGACAGTGTGATTTGCATCCCTGCAAAATTGGACAACATTTATTACATACATTCTGTAAGGGAGCAGCATTTACCTCCAGAATGACATGGAAAGACCTCAAAATGGTTTATTCACAACGGGATAGGAAATATTTTGCATTTAATAGTTTAATGGATAGTATAAACCATATCATAAACTGTTAAAGGGAAATTACCTATCAGGATTCAGATACTGTAAAAATACATGGATTTAGTTTACTTTAACTTCAAACATATTGGAACTACCAGTACATTTCAGTGAAAGCTCAAATTGAACAAAAGTCTCTGTGAAAAAATCTAGGCTATAGTACTTAATAGCTAAATAGATATACCAATTAAATACACAGAACTTCCTAATACAAGGGCTGGATGATTAAAAATATAACAAATAAATAGCAATTGTACAGCAATTAAATGTGAGAAGTTAGAATGTCCATATAAAAGGAAGAGCAACGTTTGGATAGGTTTAATTGTCACCATTCAAGCTAATGAAATCATTTTAAATCAAGCACAATTCCAAAAAAGTTGAGACGGTATGTGAAACGCAAATAAAAACAGAAAGACGTGATTTGTAAATCCATCTTGGCCAGTATTTAAATGAAAGCAATACAGAGACAAGATATAATGTTTTATCTTATCAGCTTCACTGTTTTTGTATGTATATGCTCATTCTGAAATTGAGTTGGGATGGGGTGATTTAAGACTAGGAATGTTATTAAATATTGTAAATGATGTAATCATGTTTAGGTATAAAAGGAACCTCCAGGAAAGGCCTAGTCTTTCATGAGCAAGGGTAGGTCGAGGCTCGCCACTTTCACAAAAATGCTTCTGCAAAGTCCAACAGTTAATGTTCCTCAGCTGGCGATAGCAAGAAGTTTAGGTATTTTACCCTCTATGGTGTATAATATCATCAAAAGAGTCAAGGAATCCTGAAGAATCTTGGTGCATAAAAAGCAAGGCCAAAGACCAGAACTGAAAGCCTAAGCCTAAAGCCAATATGCTTCTGTGATGGATATCACAGCAACATTGTTCGTAGCTGCATCCTCAAATGTAACTTAAGACTATACTATGCACAGCGGAAAACACATCAACAATGTCCAGAAACACTGCCGATTTCTCTGGGCTTGAGCTCATCTAAAATGTATTAACGCACAGTCAAAACATGTATAGTGGTCTGACCAATCAGCCTTTCAGGTTATTTATGGAAATAGTGGATGTTGCATTCGCTGGGCCTAAGAAGTAAAGGACCACCCAGATTGTTACCAGTGTAAAGTACAAAAGCCAGGTCTGTCATAAGATGGAGGATATTAGTGGGTAACTTGCACATCCATAAAAACATCCATTAACACCAAAATATATATACACATTTTGGAGTAACATTTTTGTCCCTTTTAGATGCCATCTTTTTCAGGGAAGTCCATGCTTATTTTAACAACAGCATGGCTATGTAATCAGAGAGTGCGGGTGTTAGACTGGCCTGTCTGTCTTCTATTGAAAACGCGGTGCACTATGAAGTGCAAAATACAACAATGGTTGTGCACCTTAAGACTTGTATAAGAAGAATCGCTAACAATTCCACTTTCAAATGATCATTAAGTCCTGTTAGAAGGAAAGGTGATGTAATACAGGGGTAAACATGCTCCTGTCTCAAATTTTGGAACGTGTTGCAGGCATCGGATTTGGACTGAGCATATAGTTACAAATATTAAAAACAATAAAGTTCATAAGATAAAACATCAAATATTGTTTTCATTTCAGTACAGGTCAAACATAATTTACTAACCATTGCTTCCTGTTTTTACTGACATTATAGTTCAGTTCAATAAGCTTTATTAGCATGACCATATTCAGCTACAGTATATATACTGTCCCAACTTTTTTGCAATTGTGTTTGTATCTTGATTTTTAGAGACTAACTCTCTCTTTCTCCATCTTTGGTGCCATTTCTTTATAAAGCACTGTTTTTTCTACATGGGGGGCATCTGTGTGAAATATTTGGTTTTCCCTCTGTTTTGTCAGATGCACTCTAAAGTTAAAGTGCATTCGGACACTGGGGACATGCATATTCAACAGAAGCTGAACAGGTTTAATGCTGCTGGGGAGGAGGGTGTGATGCATAGACGGAGAGAATTTTAAACATGCCTGAGCTAGACTTATAATCTCAGGCAAGTCAGTTTTTTTCATTAATCGCCTCTCCATATCTCACACTGTGTGCAATGGAAAAGCGTGTGAGCGCATTCATATTCATACTACCGTACATGCACAAGCACACACATTTTCACACGTTCCTCTCCAGCAGGGTCAAGCAGGCACATAGGTAAATGTCTAGGGCTGTCACGATTAATTGATTGAACTCGAATTTTACATTTTTGAAAACATCAATTAAAATTAGAGATGCACAATATCACCATCATATCAGTATCTCTGCTTAAAAATGTATTGGCACTGGACAGATGTTAGGATTTAACCAGTATTTCAAACCGATATTTGGTGTTGTATTTATTATACTTGAAAAGAGCAGAATGTTTAGGCGGTGCTGGGCTAGTGCCCTAAAATATCTGCATTTTGTTCATTTTACTGCATTTATAACCTTCTAGAAATAAAGTGTTTCTACATAATGCTAATCCAGGTAGATCTAGTCCCAATTTCTATTTCTATTTTATAAATGTATAAGTACTGGCATTGATACTGGCATCAACAGATATGCACAAGAAAAATATCAGATATCGGCATCGGCCTACAATCCTTAAACTGAATCGTTCAGTGGTGATTAGCTGGCGATTTGCAAGATAACAGTGCATATCACCTCATATATGTATTGTTCTCCATAGTTCTTATAATTTTTATGAATGAAATCATTTTAAAGCCCTCCTACTTTATGTTTAAAGTTAATAAAGTATTTGAGCCTTTAAAAGAGAACCAATTAAGTATTTTAGAATCTTTGAATGGTTATGCATGGATTGTTATTGTTAAATCAATTATTATTGTTTGTTATATAATTAATGAATTAATCATCAAAATAATCATACATCACTCAATTACTAATGGAATTGATAGTGACAGCCCTATAAAGGTCCGCTGCTAGGACAGTATATCCAAGGGGCTATACCTGAAAGAGAAGCATTTAAACTGCACAGGATTGTAAAGTGTATATAATATACCAGTGTATATAATTGTTGTACCTCATATGTGGTATACATTGTAATTTTCCGAATGATACTCACAATATATCATTAATTTGACACATTGTCCCTTATATTTAAGCAAGGACTGTCAAAGCCACAGAATCTGTTCCCTCATTTCCTGGATACCCTTCACTCTTGATTGAAGCGCTGACCCATAAACTGTCCAGAGCTGCGCTGAGTCTCTTCTGTCTTCTTTTTTCTTCTCCCTTTGGACAAGAGAGGTTTAAAGGCTGCAATTTCTAGGTAAAGAGAGTGCACTCAGGTCAGGTTGCCTGAAGAACACGCCACCTGATCCACCATGGAGTCGTTTCTCAGAGGTTCCAAGGCCGCTGAAGAGTGCTGTGATTGACTGGAGCACGACAGCTGCGAGCTCTGGCTGTGTGTGTCCTCTCCTTCGGCCTTAGCCGCCCTCTTCGCTTTGCCACGTCCTTGAGACGGCCCTGCGGCGGGCCTTGGCTCCTCCATGGTCCACATGCTGTCCTCCTCCATCTCATCTTTTCCTTGTATCTCCCGGTCAAAGTCCAGCAGCTCCTCCATCATTTCTTCTATCTCCATCTCTCCATCCATGTCGCCCTCAACTTCAGACCTTAGTTCTCCCATGCTTACCGTCCTGTTTGTATCATCTATATCATCATCTCCATCCCCATCTGTCCGGACCTCTGGCTCGCTGGCCTGGCTTTCTCCAAACTCCAGGATAGTGGGCAGGTTGCCCTGCTTGGGGCAGCGCTTACGTAAACTCACCAGGAATGGCTGGGGCAGGGAGAAGATGTCTACGTTGTTGCCCAGGTCGATCCAGGTGACGCTGGGGAAGCTCTCTGGATCCTTCAACGTGTCAGTGAGCTCTTTGAGCACAGCCCGCGTCAGACGGTTGCCGTTGAGGGCCAGGGTCTCTAGGTGAGGCATTGCGGCCAGTGTGGGCAAGAGCAGCAGGAAGGCCTCGTCCGTCAGCTCAGTAAAGCCCAGCTCCAAGCTGGAGATGCGAGATGCATGCCGCTGCAGGTGCGAACACAACCGCTCCATGTCTTTCACCCCCAGAGGAATGCCAGATAGGTCTAACGTCCCACTGGCAGGTGGACTTGAAAGGACAGCTTTCAAACTGAGAGAGAAAGAGAGAGAGAGACGGAGAGAGAGAGAGAGAGAGAGAGAGAGAGAGGGTGTGAGTGAGTGAGTGAGAGAGTGAGAGAAACACTCAAGAGTCAACTTTAAAACAACTCCAATCTTGGATGTCGGGAAACCAGAACAATTTTGTGATTTTCCACAACTAAACCTGATAATTCATAGAATCTGATATGGTTGAGCAGCAAAATTACCAAAATGTGCAGAAATCCGACCATATACAACTTTAGATCACCACCACTGAACTAAGCCTAATGCTTACCACAAAGTAAATTGAACTGATGTGTTCCTGTAGCTGGAGCCCAAAACAACAGATAGAAACTGAAAAGAACTTTGAAAGCAAAGTAGTCTAGCCATATGATGTCTTTATAGACACTGGGACACTTTCCCAGATCAAGATATAAGCCTAAGCCTAAATCTAGACTAAAAAGAATTTCTGGCACTGAATCACCTTTCGCACGGCAAGACCAGGCTTAATCCATGTCTAGGAAACTATTAAGCCTAATCCTAGACTAAAAAGAATTTCCAATAGATATTCACTCTTGCCACTACAATTTAGTCCAAGACTACACTTAATCTACGTCCAGGCAAGCATCCCTACAGTGTCTATGATAACTGTGCCACCTGTGAAGCGCTAAGGTGGCATGTCCAGTCCTGGAGATCTGCTGCCCTGCAGTCTAGTATTTTCCCTGACACACCCAATTAATCTCTTAAACTAAATAATGAAGCCCTTCATGACATGAATCACTCTGTAGTGTAGTGGGCCGGGCAGCACAGCATAATGGCCAGCTCTACACTGAATGCTCCTTTAAGGAGTGGACATCAAGCAGCAGTGGCCAAAGAAAAGGAAGTGAAGGTAACACTGATGAGTTCATGCGTGCTTTGAAAGAAAATATGCTAATAAATCACACACACATCCAATATCATCAGATAAATGAGATGAGTATGCTTTATTTCATTTTAATATTTATAGTGTTATTACAATTTAAAGTGACTCAGTCAGGCTCCTAGAGATCTAATGACTGCTAGCAAGTACAGAATGACTGAGAGTGAGGCTTACAGATGTTTATCTGCAACGAGAGTGTTAAAACGGTGCCAGCAAGTGAAGCACAGGCCTTGCTGCACACGTTGAGAGCTAAAAATAAGTGCAGTGGGGAACACTGACATTCCACTGAATGAGCTCACACAAAAAAGAGTGAGAGGGAAAATGAAAAATGATGAAAACAAGTGCCTGCGCCACATTAATTGCCATAAAAAGGAAAACTGGAATCAGACTTGAATATAGTTTGGCACTGATGAAAACAATAAACAGACCATGCAGGGTGGAGGAGAGCTGATCTCAATTATGATCCAACATCTGAAAAATGCTGATTTCTGTCTCTGTTTTAGTGAACCAACCCTGAAAAAGCACTTGAAAGATTTTTGAAGCTCTGGATTCTTGGAAATTCCTGTTTTATGTGTTCCAGAAAATATTCTTACGTTTCCAAAACATCTGCATCTAAAGTACAACACGTGTTTCCAACATTATCATGAAATTTCTAAGCACTTGTCGATTTTTTTCTATGTATGGCAGCTTTTGGGTGCTTCAGAATTGCTGTTTTTGTAGTGTACCCTAAAATAGACAATCTTCCACACTGAAGGATCAGGAGTGTGAGGAGTTGGGGGAAAACAAGGGCTTTTTGGCAGCATTTAGTTCAGATGAATCATAGTCATCTCCACACTTTCTGTAAAAGCGCACACACAAGCAACAGAATCCTCCACAATACTGCACCTCTGTAAGAGGGTGAAGAGGAGCCATGGATTAGTTCTATACTTCAGCATTTCATGCTCATATGAGGATGACCTGATAGACATTTCCTTTCCCTCTGAGTCTTTGACCCTGCAAATCCTCCAACCCTGTCACTGACCCAGCAAACACAAATAACAACACTGTGAAGGAAATGGCTGAGGCAGAGTTCTATCTCACTGGCCCAGAGCCCAAATCCCACGCTCTCAATCAACTCCAAGCCAACAACTTCCCTTATCTCAGAACCGGCAACCTGACATTTGTCTCTTCCCTATAACCCAGAAAATATTTTTCTGCCTTTCACTATTGTGGAGCTACGTTAACCTCTAAAGGTCTATGCATTACTGCCATTTTTATTCTAATCTTTAAATGAACTTACATAATTTATATTTATAAAACATACTTAATATCCAATTTGAGCTACAATCTCTATCAACAGGTTTAAGTCTGCACTTCTGACTTGAATTTCAATGAAATTCAAAAAATGACTAACATGGCAAAAATGTAAACAATGTCTTTTCTTTCTGAAGAACAAGATTTTATACACAATAATAACTTAGTATCTCCTTTTATGCTTACAAACACAAATATGTTATCAACTGAACGTTTACAATGTTTTAGTGAACTAATGGGAATGGGTGATATCTAAAAACAATTAGCATGATATTTACTCTCTTGTGTATGCTATATGCGCACACACACACACACACACACACACACACACACACACACACACACACTACAGCACTATATATCAAGATTGCCCTTCCACCCCCCCCACGCAGACACACAGTCTGCTCAAGCTTAGACCTACTTTCTGTGCTACCTTTAGCTTACATTTTTTAAGCATTAACTAATTCAGTGAAAATATTAAATAAAATCATATATAAATATACACAACTGAGTAACACAACATCTTAGTTAATAAGTATTTTATCTCGTTTTGAAATTTGAGGCTGCATACATGTAGATTTGTGAGCTTCTACTGGTGTTGGTTCACGGCTGTTTCCTCTTTTTAAAGGATGCACACAAAACTACATATGTGCTAACAGCTATAACTGCTTGACAAGCTATAAACTGCTAAACATGCACAAATCCATATCCATGTTCTTTTAAAAAAAAAAACAATTTGTTTTTGGTCGTTATAGTGGAGGTGCTCTGGAATTCAGCTAAAGACACCTGAGAGAAACCAAGAAGTATTACTTTTTCATGATTTTACTACTCATCTGAACCATCAGTACACTTAATCTGTATAGAAAATGCTGAAAATTTCCTCAGACGGGATGTCACACTCTGGGAAACTCACAGCACAGATATTTACTATACCTTTACTAAAATTTACTATACTGCATGTGTCTTATGTATACATATAATTTAACAAGCTGTTAAAAATTAAATTAGTCCTCTCTAGTTTTCTATCACTTCTTTTTCCCCCAGACGGCAATTACTGCCTTTGAACCATCGTCATCTGTGTACTTGTCAGTCACTACAGATATCTGATTATATCACCCTATCGCAGAAGCCTAGCTAAAAGAGAGAAATAAGTGATACAATTAGAACATACTGTCTTTGTTAGTGATAACTGCGACTTCTAACCCCTAAAAGTACTGTCAATATGCACAGTGTTGCATTTAAAAAAATCATTTCATTATCCATGATAAGTTATTCATGAAAGTTTACACAAGAGGCCTGGCAAGCTGCTACAGGACTCATTAAAAAACAGTGCTATGTCATGCCACATGAGCAGTTGCTTATAAGCTCTGTCAGCCACAGTATCAGGTATCTCCAAACGATTCTTAAAATGAAGCGCAAGATGTGAGTTGGTGCTTGTGAACAATAAGAGACATGATACTCCACTGAAAAAGGGCACTGAATTTACTTATCATTTCACAGATAAACATACTGCAACATAACTGTCGCCAGAGGATAGTAAGCTGAAAGACAAGACTATGTTGATGTAATCGATTTTATATATGAGGAGATGATGTCCACATTAGAATGAAGCCTATATACTTTTTTCAGCATGTAGGTCTCCAAGAGCATCCCTGCCACTCGAGAAGAGAAAGAGGAGTGATACTGAAGCCTGTTAACCTTGTGCCAACAATGAGGGCATTTACAATCAGAGACGAAATTACTGCGTTTCCACACACTGCCAGCGCAGATGCCTTTTTGCACACCTTATAGTTCTGCCTGCCAGGCATCCTCGCTGCACTTCAAATGAAAAGTACTTTGCTGCTTCCTTCTCACTTATTCAAACATCCATTCATTCTTCTATTATCTGTCCATCCCTGGCCTTCGCTTGCACTCTCCTTTTTTCTCTAGAGATCAATTATCCCCCAGGCAGCAGGTGTGTAGGCCTACATGGAGAACGCTTCCTTTTTCCTCTGCAAGCAAAGGCAGGGGGTGATATCAGCGTCTGCCTTTATGTGCACAGCGTGAATGAACAGGAGAGAGGGAGGGAGGGAGAGAGGGAGAGAGAGAGAGAAGAAAACATGAGAGAAAGGGAGATGAGAGAGGAAAAAAGAGGGAATGAGAAAATGGGGAGTAAGAGAGTGAGACATAACAAAAGAGAAAAAGTAAGGAGAGAGGGAGAAAGAGAGAGATACAAAAAGAGAAAGAGGGGGAGACCTGAGAGAGAAAGAGAGTGAGGACAGAAAAGGATATGTATATGTATATACACAAATGAGAGATTCCTCTTCCACAGTTTGCTGTAGGTAATAAAGGTGTGAGGAAGGGGTTTGAGTAAACATGCATGATTAATATGTGTTCGTGAACGTGAATAAATCTGCTGTGTTTACACCAGCAGTTGGAAGGTGGGAAGGTGAGGGAGACACACCAGCAATGCATTTCACACAGTTAGTTCAGAGTATAATTCAGAAATCCTTCATGGATATAAAATAATGAAGGAAAAGAGGAAGACCTACAAACATATTTCCAACAAATTATACACCATCTGCGTGTGCGTCTGACTGTGCCCACTCGTTCCAGATTTAAAGATTCATGCTCCAAATGGAGTTGCTGGGCCACTGAGGTGATCATCCAATCAGTTCACCAATTCACAAACAAGATGTGCTAATTGCAGGCCAGTGAACAGAAATGATTTCTGATTCAGCTGAGGTTGTTTCTATATTAGAGACAGATGGGCAGTATTACTACCAGACCAAAAATGATTATCAAACAAAGAAATATATTTTGACCTTGGTAAAAAACAATGAAGCTCTAACTGTGGGATATGGCACCTTCTACACAATTTTGAAACAGAATGCTTGTGTAGGTTCCATGTTTGTATAATAGATTTTTGACCATGTGTAGAATACAGCATCAGAGTCTTTGGCCTAGGCAGGGCTTAAACACTGACAGTGAGGTCACTCTTTAATAACTGCGTTCATAACAGGTTGAAGTCCCAGGGAACACAGTGTAACCCTGACACTAATGTTGAGTATTATATTAAACATCCAGGATGGAAATATGATAAAGCACTGTTTAAGAAATACTGACCTGTCTGCGAACTGTCTGGGTTTGGTCCTAATATTCTAATGAACATTCTAATGAATGTGTGATTGACAGCCCTCAAACCAGCATGCCCAGCCTGCTATGCCGCTCAGGCTGAACTAAACAACTCCATGTAAACAGGTGAGATTGTAGACTACCCTGCTGTGTCCATGTGGCTTTTATATGGTGATGTCTTAAGGAAGGTAAGGCTCCTTTTAACCTTCCTGATGGATATGCATCCAGGGGATGCTGGTCTTGCTGGTTAATCAAACAGACAAAGAGACATGCAGACAGACAAAGGAAATCAACATTTGGATGGATGGACAGACAGAGAGGCAACATGCAGACAGATGAGCAAGCTTCATAGCTCAGTTATGTCCTATGTTATCTAGGTTAGCTTTTGCTTGGGTGTTAGCTTTTCCTCTGTAAGTTTCTCTGACTCAAACAGAGAGAGACTGTTATGGAAAATAGTGCTGTGTGGGCGGGAGGAACCACATAAGCCTTGTGATTGGTTAGGGTACTGCAAATGTACACACTCAAGATTAGGACCACCTAGTTTACATCGAAAGAAGAACACATTTGTGAAATTCTTCGGCTTTTCAGTAGACTACACACTTAAGAAAAATGGTTCTTCAAATTTCTTTGGTAAAGAGAATGGTTCTATATAGAACAATGAACACTCAAAACCCTTTGCATGCTTAAAGTTCTTTGTATTGTGAAAGCGTTCTTTAGATTGATGGAGAATATGCTGTAGATGGTTCTATATAGAAGCTTATTGAAAAGGGTTCTATATAGCACCAAATAGGGTTCTTCTATTGATTCACACACTTAAAAAAGACAGTTCTTCAAGGGTTCTCTAGTAAAGAAAATGGCTCTATGTAGAACCATTAACACACAAAGAACCCTTTGCATACTTAAAGGGTTCTTTGCACCATGAAGGGCTCTTCCTGATGGAGAATGCTCTGTAGATGGTTCTATATAGTACCTTTTTGAAAAGGGTTCTAAATAGCACCAAAAAGGGTTCTGCTTTTGTTACAACTTGACATCATAATAATAGAAGAAACCCTTTTTGGAGCTATAAGAATATTTAAAAAAACATACTATGTAGAATCATCAGAGAATCATCTCCATCAAACTGAAGAACGCTTTCATAAGCATGCAAAGGGTTCTTTGAGTGTTCATGGTTCGATATAGAGCCTCTTTTATTATTAAAGAAACTTTGAAGAACCATCTTTTTTAAGAGAGCAGTTTTGACATCATAACAATAGCAGACCCCTTTTTGGTGCTCTAAAGAACCATTTTCAAAAAGGTTCAGCATAGAACCATCTGCAGCACTTTGCAGACTGCAATGTGAAGAATGCTTTAACGACGCAAAGAACCAATTAATCATGCAAAGAGTTCTTTGAGTGTTCATGGTTCTATATGGAACCATTTTCTTTACTAAAGAACCCTTAAATAACCCTTGAGGTGTAATTAATAGGGTATAATCTTCCTTTAGTGTTAGCAACATTAGCCTCACAGCTCCAGTGCAAAACTAAACAACCGAACATGTCCGGCTGATCGACTACATTTGAGGTAAAGGGAAACTTAGGTAAACTTGAATATTTCCCTATATTTTTCCTCTAATGACTCTGCAAAGTGTAATTTGTTTAGGCATTAAATGCAGACAGAAAAAGCTTTATTATCGCAAGGCTTTTAGGAGTTTTAGAGACTGTTTTGTGCTGAGGCATTTCTGATTGCAATATGTTCAGCAGTCAACACAAATGGTCTAAATCAAATGCACTAAAGCTAAATGCACCCGGAGCGAGGAGGGTTGGAATGTCAAACAGGATGTCTCATTCAGTCCTGGTTTGAAATAGATGGGCAGCGCTGCCAGAGTCAGCGTGAGTGGGAATGAGAGAGAAAAAGCAACAAGCAGGAGGCCAGGAATGAATACTAATGATGCCGCTTCATCTGCATATCATATTCTGACCCCGGCAATGCTGCTACAGAGAAAACAGCAGTGAAGAGGAGGAGCAGAGGAGGAGTAGAACTGTTAGAGAGAGAGGTGAAAAGTGATTAGAACCGAGTTAAGAGCTGAGAGAGCACATGAAAACTTGCAGGCCTGAATGCAAGGCAACAGAGAAGGACAGAACATCTGGAGAAGCAGCCCTGGGATCAGACTGAAGAATGAAAAATGAGATATGAATACAGAGGTAGCAGGGGGAGGTTTGATGAGGGAAGAAGAAAAAGGGAGCGAGACCAGACATGCCTGAGAGATGACAGCATAATTTCTCAACAGAAAACAACCCAGATACACCCTTTATAGCCCTACATTAATACTCTCTTAATAACACAAAAAATACTGTGGAAAAGTCAGAGAGCACCCCCTCATTTAGTAATTTTACAGTTAAAACAGCCATTAAGTACTAATTATTCATGTTTCAGGAGTTATGGAGAATAGATATAAGATACTCCATTTGAAGGCGGAAGTCAAAGCAAAAAAACAGAAGTTTCCAAAACTGAAATTTAAAAATGATTAGAAAATACAGAGAAATGGGGGCTCCTGACAGCCTTGTAAGACCTTGTAGACCACCCAAACTGTCCCCACCAGACAGTCCTTAAAGCTTTAATCTTTGAGATAGAGGAGAAAATCAGGCTCCACTCTTGCTTTATATCTGAAAAAATCCACAGGTGTTTCTGTCCATCCTTCCACTGTGAGAAGACAACACAACACTATGAGTCTGAAATGACGTGCAGTTTGTCAAGAAGCTGTTAATGAGAAAAAGGAAAAATAGAAAAAAGAACATTTGCAATCCAAACAAAAGCTGCTGGTGTTCTCAGAACAATGGACTGACCACTCCAGAGCCCAGACCTCAACATCATTGAATGTGTTTGGGAATACCTGGATCATGCAACCTGGAACTAAGACTTAGAGGTATCTCTGCAGATTTCTTTGAAAAACTGAAAGCAAGTCTTCTGAAAAGAACTGAATATGCTTATATGCTATGCTATAATAAAGGCAAAGGGTGCACAAAAATGAATACTAAAGAAATGATATTAAATTCTGTTGTTGAGTCTTCTGTGTAATTTTCTTTTGAATCTCTGACTTTAGCACACTACTGTACATCTTTCTTACATATGGAGCACACACTGTTCTTATATGTTTGGTTAATACATTCATGGCACGTAAGACAGTACACTTTATGCTCAAAAAAAGAATAATTTAGTTGATTCAAAAAGATCTATGGTAATACTATAAGAGATGATAAGGTTTTTATAGTTCTGTATAGTGCTTCTATAGTAATTTTTGCCCCTATATAATAGTCTCCTATTATTACTATAGTAATTGTCTGAATTAACTATAAAATTCTCCTCTGAATCCTGTTCCTAACAGGATAAGTTCCTTAGTGTTGCTAAGATGGTTTTCATAAGGCATATTACATCAACACAATTATTGCCAAAAGTAAATATACTGAAATACAAAATACTGTTCAGGTACTATATTTTGTACACATTTGAAGCAAGTAAGATAAAAACGTCTCTTTTTTCAGTGCATAAACATGCAGACACAGTTTAATATGTTATGAAAGATGATGGCACCCAAAAGGGAGAGAAAACTGTCACTGAGTCTGGAAAATTTCAGCCAGAGGTAACTGAAAGTCTGCCTGTCCGCAGAGACACTAGAGCCGCACCTCATCAGCCCTTGACAGCTCAATGCTGGTTATTATGAGCTATTATGAACTGCAGGCTGTGTTGAACTCAGTCTAACACTACAGAGCAGACAGTGCAGACAGCTGCTGTGTCTCCAACAGTTAATTCCAGCCATAACATCCGACTGTTACCACCACCATCTGCTGCAGTTTTAATCTGCTTTTATTCTATGATTTCTTCCTGTGCTAGATATAATAAATCATATACTGGTAACACTTTTAACACTATTTTGAGTTAATTCAGCTTAACTCTTTCCAAACTCTTGCCAAAAAGAGTTCTTTGGAGCGATGTGATAAGAAGCACTTTTGGTTCTCTAAAAAACCTCTCAAAGCATGGTTCCTTAAGGAACCATATTTATAAATGACATATGCAAGTGTAAAGAACATTTTATAGAGTTTAAAGAACTTCCACATAATGTAAAAGTTCCAAACCATATGAAGGTTTTTCCTAGAACCATTTGTCCATGCCAAGAACACATTCAGGAACCTTTATTTTTAAAAGTGTAACACTCTTCTAAACCCAGCCTTAACCTCAATCCACAACCAAATCCAGCCCTGTTACTTTAAATGAATACGAATTACTCTGTAATTTTCTTGTTTACTTACTACTGTTTACTCACTATCTCAGCCAAGTTGGTGCTCTAATATAGGCTAATGGTTGCAGTATATTATTAAATGATTTTAGCTATCCATGAGTCATGAGAGTAAAATTAGTGAGTCCAATAAAGACATCTGGTGGCCCAGCAGTTGCTATGACCCACACGGTATGCCAGGGCCTAATTCTAACCCCAGTGCTATTGATAATCAATGGACTATCACCAGGTTGTTGACTGACAATTAAGCACTTGTAGATGTGCTATAGGGAACCATCAGAAACAAGACTCATGTTTCAACATACACTATATGGCCTAAAGTGTGTGTCTTACTTATGGAATTCATGCATTTCAACCACAACCATTACTAAAAGGTGTATACAACCAAGTACATGGCCATGTAACACTCATAGGACAAAAACTGAAGAGCTTGGTGACTTTAAACGTGCCACTGTCAGAACATCACCTTTGCCACACGTCAGTTTGGGAATTTTCTGCCATGTAAGATCTGCCTTGGTCAACTGTAAATACTATTATTGTGAAAAGGAAGCAACAACAGTCAGCAACAAAGCAGTAGACCACGCAAACTTGCAGTGCAGGGCCACCGAGCGCTGAATTGCGTAGCATGTAAAAACTGCCTATTATCTATTGTTTCACTTAGTACAGAGTTCCAAACTGCCTCTGAAAGCAACGTCAGCAAAAGAACTTTCTGCTAGGAGCTTCCTGAAATGGGTTTCCATGTGCGAGCAGCTGAACACAAGCTTAATATCACTGTGCACAATGCCAAGCGTTAACTGGAGGGGTGTAAAGTACACCGCAATTGGACTCTGGGGCAGTGGAAACATGTTCTTTGGAGTGATGAATCATGCTTCAGTATCTGGCAGTCTGATGGATGAATGTGGGTTTGGCAGATGACAGGAGTATGCTATCTACCGCAATACACAGAGCCGGCAGTAAAGTTTGGTGGAGGAAGGATAATGGTCTGGGGCTGTTTTTCAGGGTTTGGGCTCAGCCCCTCAGTTCCAGTGAAGGGTTTTGGTTAATGCTACAGCGTACAAAGAAGTTTTAGACAATTATATGCTTCTGACTTTCCAGTTCTAGTGTGACTGTGCCCCTGTGCACTAAGTGAGGTCTTTAAAGACATGGTTTAACAAGTCTGGTGTAGAGGAACTCCAATGGCCGGCACAGAGCCCTGACCTCAACCCTAGTGAACACCTTTAGGATGAATTGGAAGGTTGATTGTGAGCCAGGCCTTCTTGTCTAACATCAGTGCCTGACCTCACAAATGCTCTTTGGCTAAATGGGCACAAGTGGAGGTTGTTATAGCTGCAAAGGGGGGCCAACTCTTTATCAATGCCCATGATTTTGGAATGGGATGCCCAACAAGCTCATATAGGTGTGAACGTCAGGTGTCCACATACATTTAGCCATACAGTGTAGATTAATCATATGTTTTAAAAAAGATTATCATTATTATTAGTAGTAGAAGTAGTATTATTATTTTAAATCTGCTTTCCACATCTACATCAGACATTTCTACTCCAAAGACCCTACAGAGCCATCGACTGCTTCAGTTGTTTACTGCTCTGACTGATCTGCTCTGACATTTCCACTCAGGATATAAAATCTAATATTGACCGTTAAACTACCAATTATAAAAGCTGATCTGGTTCTAAAATCTGTTGGTTGAGTCATGCTTAAAGCTGTCACACAATGCTCTATATATACACACACCTTTGGCCACCTCACAACAACTCAGTTCTGTATTAATGTGCCATGTTATTAAAAACCATTATGCTCTTCATGGACAAATCTTCAACCATTATGTTGCTTGCATGGAACATGGAATGTAATACTGATAGGCAGGGACCAAGCAGCAGTATGTATATTTAATTAAAGTTAAACAAAATGTAACAAAAACATAATAACCATACCCTATGTAGGAACTCAGTTTTGTTTAAACTGAGGCGCTGACAATTTCCCTGAACACTTGGAACCAAGCTGACTAACTCAGCAGATAGCTAACAGGCTCTGTCATTAATATTTGATGTTAGGGCTTTAAAGTAAAAGTATTTACTAAATGATTCATGGTAACAACATACAGACAACGTACAAAATAAAGCTTATGTTACCTTAATGTCTTACAAGCTTCAAATGTCCATGTTTAAGGTAGAACTAATTATTATTAAACCCAGTTTTGGAAAGTAAATGTACACCACTCTTAGCTTGGTGCTAACATAATACGGTAAACCTCATAGAGGTTAGTATAAAATAGTATTTCTGTAGCAGTAGTAATCGGATATACAAAAGCTAATTATATAAAAATTAAATTATATAATTATATATTAAAAATAATTATATAATTATTTTAAAAAAAACACTGCTATATTGGGATATGTGTGGCTGGCACATCTTCATGATTATATGACAAATAACTTCATAAAGTTATTCAGACTGGAATATATAATGATGAACTACTTAAAGTTCTTATGTCCATGTAAAAAGATGGCCTAACAACACCTTAATGGTGGTAAAATCACTGTAAAACACAACCTTTCATGGCTTTTTGCTTTGTTAGATCACCCTAAAATTTTTACATATGCATCTGTTTCAGGTTTATCGTTAGATAGAGGTAGTATATTGAATGATAAAAATCTAGAATTATTGACATTAGTGATTTTGTTCTAATGTAATCGACATTAAATTGAAGATACAGATAAAACGAAAAAAGCATAAGTACACTGAAAACCACAGCACCAAAACTGAACAACTGATCTTGATGATTATTACTGATGTTCTGTGCAAGCCTAACTGCTCTTATAATAAGGCTTAATGTCTCTAATTCTCCATCATGAGCCAAATGGAAGTGAAAATGGGGCATGTCTGTGTCATGGTCCCTAACCATGGTAGGGGGATAGAGGGGGGTCTGGTGGTTGGGGTCACGCTCCAACTGAGCAGCCGGGAGAGAAGCCCTGCACTGGAGTGGATCATTAGCTCATGATAATGTCCTCCTCTAATGAAACACTGGCAGAAGGGACTAATGCCAGTGAGTCATAGCTGGAGAAAACAGAAGGAGCGAGAGAACAGTTAAAGTGATAGTTGAGACCTAATCAGAGTTTCAAATACAATTAAGGACTTGGGGTGTGTAATGGTTGAAGAAGCCTTACAGGTCCTGGTGTATTGTGCCAAATTCAATAAGGAGAAATCTATTTTACATAGCCTTGTTTATTTACAGCCTAACAGCACATTAGAATGAAGTTAGTGAAAGTTAAGTAAAGGGAAGCAAATTCATAAGAATGAAAGTTGTTTCCATAGAAGTGGTGGTTTGGCCAAAATGTAGTAGATCAGCCAAGATATGTTTGATATTTAGTTTTGCATTGGAGCTACAAGGCAAAATAACAAGTAATGGAGGTATACGTACAGAAATTAGCACTGAGCAAACTGCATGCCTAAACTCATCACTTACCTTCAGTTGTGTCAAGCTGTTAAATAATCTTAAATAGACTTTATGTGGTTTCTGACATACCGTTATTCGAAAAACTGAACCAATATACAGGAAAAAAAAAATCAGCCTTCTACTACTATGTGACCATACTGTACAAAGGTTTTAGGCACCTGAGAATTTATATTTCAAATGCTATTTGTCTGGACAGTAAGAGGTATTTTCTCAGAAAAACTCTAATATTAGAATAAATGCAAGTAAAATTACTATAGTAAGTAGTGACTTTTGTGTTTGTTAATGTGTTTGCTTAACCATTTCCATCCAAAAGCTAATTAATCTAATCAATCCTTTATTAAATTAAATCAGCTGATCATTTATTGAAATTGAATTATTCCATGCAGCGTTTGGAGTGCAGCAAGAAAGCAGGAACTAAACCTGTTTTCTATTAACTGTACTTCTTCTAACCAGGATATTAATAACTTTACTGAAAACAATGCATTCTTATTTTTTTCTACTGCTTTAATGTTTGTTTACATTTATTCTGAAGTTATACAGTGGCTTTACAAGCATAAACAACAAGCATCATACTGCTCAAATGAACGAGTTTTAAACAACTTGCTTGCCTAAGACTTTTGCAGAGCACTGCATATTTTACAATATTTTACAGTATCAGAAACCAAATAAGCAAGTCTATTTGATATTACTTTACATCTTGGTTGGCATTAGGTATGTGTATGATGATTTAGCCATGCAGTTTGCACAACGCTAAAAGTGTTGCACTCAAGGTGTATGCTTTCATGACTTACATTACATGACATGCATTAACAGCTTTTGGACACCAAACATTTGGAGTAAGGGGTAGTACCGACTACATTTGGGGAAAAGTATCATCACTTTAACAGTACTGATCAGCAACTGTAAACTCTAAAGTGGACAGTGTAAGAGCTAGTGTAAGAGCACTGCCTTTCAGGGGTCTCGTCACTCAGATTCATTCAAGCCTTGGGAATACTACAGCCTCCTTTTCAACCTAAACATAGCACGAAGGCAGCCTTCAGATGAGCCTTCTCTGACCTTCTTTAATATAGAATAAACTTGTCGAGTTTTGCAGTGCGGTACCCTGACAGCTTCCAGTTTGTTCCTGTCAATGGTCTAAAATGTTCTTTGAACTCTAACAAATTGGCTAGAAAACACAGCGCAGCTGAAATGTGAAGAGGTTGTCTGAGTAATCAGCCCATTCAAACACTATCAGCTGCAGCCTCATCTGCAACAATAACTCACATGGCTGTGAGCGATCAGGGAAACAAACAAACAAACAAATAAACAGTGAGCCGATGACCCACAATAAAAAACCCTGAGCAGTGCTTCTAAGGCGGCAAGTGTAGCTGCATCTGCCCACACAGCGAGGATTAAACACAAGCCCACTGGAAAGGAGGAGGAAAGAACAGGTATCTAATTGGGTCAGTGTGGAACACATGCCCTGACGAACACAGTCCTGAAGTGGCAACAACAACAGCAGCAGCATGCAATGAGGGAACTGAGATAAGTCCAAATAGCTCTAGCTCTGCAAGGCTTTTATCCCTCCACTCCTCAGCCCAGGCCTGGGGAGCAGTGGAGAAATCAGCACAGAGAGAAGAAAAGCTTCAGCGCATCCCAAGAGCCTCCAACAACACAGGCTATAAACACCCTATTCCCACTACACATACATTTCCCAATCTCACTACACATGCACTAATGCAGTGGTTCCCAACCCTTTCTTGTCTTAAGCACCTCCACAGCTCTTAATCTCTTGGAAGTTACTGTTATTGCCAGTGACAATAAAAGCTTGGTTTCATTCCAAAACCATAGGCATTAATGTGGAATTAACCCCCCACCCTTTCTGTTACAACAGCCTCCACTTTTCTGGGCACTATGCAGGCCAGTCAACGTCTTCCACACCAATCTTGGCAAACCACTTCTTTATGGACTTTGTGCCACAAAGTTGGAAGCATACAGTACTCTAGAATATCACTGTATGCTGTAGCATTAAGATTTCCCTTTAACATATGGGCCCAATCCATGAAACACAGCCTGGACGATTATTCTTCCTCCACCAAACATTACAGTTACTATGCCTTTGGGCAGGTAGTGCTCTCCTGGCATCCACCAAACCCAGAGTCATTCATCAGACTGCCAGATGGTGAAACATGACTCCAGAGTTCTATGGTAGCATGCTTTACAAGACACCACGAGACACTTGACATTGCATATGGTGATTTTAAGCTTGTGTCCAGCTGACTGGCCATAGAAACCTATTCCACGAATCTCCCATCAAACAGATCTTGTGTGGACATCGCTTTCAGAGGCAGTTCTAAATCCCACAGTACCATTCCACTGCTAATGCTTCCCCTGAGTACACCCATTGGGAATCACTGCATTAATGCACAACCACAGAGTGGCAGACAAACACACACAAATACAGGCTGTGTAGTACCAGCTGTGAAGAAGTCTGCCTAGACAGTGCATTGCAAAGCTGCGTGGTTGTACAATAGCACCCTGACTGCTGCATTAACTACTGGGGACCAGCCCTCTTTCATTCACCGTGCTGAGTAAATAGCGCTGTTCTTCAACAATGGAAAGGCAGAGAGGAAAGCGGCTGACATGGCAGTCTGGGAGAGAGGAGAGTGTGTGCATGTGGGTTCCAGTAACATAATATCAGATACTGTCTCCTAAGCACCTTTGGGCATCTCTGGAGTCCTCTCAGTGTGGTTCTAGGCTCAAAGCCCAGATCTAGAGCACATTTGTGGCCATGGTTTTTAATTTGTCATTACTCTCTCAGCGCGGACAAATCAGTTCTCAGACAAACGGCAAGCAGAGTGATGACTTAGCTTAACCGCCTGTTGCAAGGAGCCTGGGAGCGTTTTATTTTTAAACTGACTAATCACTTTAATTAATGAACAAGGCCTTGTGCTCAGGGGCTTCTGCCCACCTCCTATGAGCAGATCCGAGGATAAGCCAGTCATTTCAATCATATGCACTTGCATTAAAATGGAACTTTGAATTAAAATGTTTTTTTGAGGAGGGAGCAAACCTGACCATCAGTAAGTGCTCAGCGGATGACGGGGGAGGTTGTTATGCTCCCTCTGATGGAGCTGGGTGATAACATAATGGGCTGTTGGAGAGAAACGAAATAGATTAGGGAGAGAGACACAGATGAGAGACAGATAGATACAGAGACAGAGAGAGAGAAGCTTATTGTACTCCCTGATTTTTACCATGATAATGTTGTCACAGTCAAGCATGAATTCTTTGGCCATGAGTTGAAATTTGTGCTCTTAGAGCACTTAATGCTTACAGTCTGAAGCAAACTGAAGATATATACTAGTTATACTGTCTTGCTAACATATATCTAACAAGTTATAGCCAGCTAGATACACTAGCTAGTTAGCAGGCATTGTTTAGACTAGTCAGCTAGTCGATAAATCTACTAGTTCGTGCTGTGAGCAGCAGATGGCTAGCGGTTGCAAAATGCAGTGAAGAGGCAAATAGAGAGAACAGAAACCAGTTTTGCTGCTAGACAAAAAACAAGATACTTTATTTGCGAGGAAATACTACATGAAAGGAAACCAATTAAGCCATCCTGAGATACAGGCTTGTGAGCACAACCTAATAGGCTTTGAGAACTGCCATTTCTGATGGGAAAGAGCCATTTAACTGACAAGCAAAACTACCAGTCACCAAACCTTTAACATGACCCGTGCAAAACCAAACTTGTGTTAAATTGAGTGGAATGAATTGAGTTGGCAAACACACAAGAATATCGGGTTTACTTGCATTCTACGGCTTCATGCAAAAATCAGGAACAACTTATTAAAATGGGACAGCGTGAATGTTTCCTGGTTTAGCAACTAGGCCTATATCTTGTTCTGAAAGGCTTATTTGCATGTAGAGATTGTTTCTCATCAGCAATAAAATGGCGCACACGAGCGCGGATAGCCAAAGCCAGGTTAAATTCTCTGTGAGAGGTTAGATTTTAAAAGCTGTGGTGATTTTAGCATGCAGTTTACATGAGACAGTCTGTGTACTTCTGTGGGTGCTTGAGACTGAAACATACTGAAATACAACAGCAAACAATAAAAAAAATGGTAATGACAACTAGTTGATTAGTAAAAATGAATGTTTGTGCAATCCCTACTAGTTAGTGAAGTATAGTTTTGAGGCTAATGTTAACAGTGTTAGCTAGTGTTAATCAGTTTTGCTAGTATTTTTTATGACCATTTTAAAAAGTCATTGCAAAACTAGGAACTGTCTGTAATTAAATGTTAAAGTTCAGCTTAGCACAGAAACTTTATTTCCCATGGTGTCAGAACTCCATCAGCTTTGCTTCTCAACTTCAACACAAAACCAGGATGGCAGTAGCGATGGTGATGGTCATTTTCTTGTATTGTAGGCCCCTTTACCTTTTTTGTATAATCTGGCAGGCAGCACGCGTGAACATAAATGATATCAGCCAGTCTGCCACCGAATTTTATTGCCATAATGATTTGGCCAAGATTTTACTGGCATCATCTTGCACAGTGTGATATGCAATAAACTTATAAGGCTGGTGTTATCGCACAGTTTGCAGCCGGCTTAAGAGAGAAAGTGTGATGAAGGGAGGAGAGAGAGTGAGAGAGAGAAGCCTGTTGTGTCACTGAGGTAGGAGATAGAGCAGATGTCCTTGCTGCTTCCACATGACACCCACCCGCACCCTCCTCTTTCTCCTCTGTGCTGTCTGCCCTGCTTACCAGGCCTGTGGCTTCCTCTTCAGCAGGCCCTGTCGTTTCCACTGTGAGTGTGGGCTCAGGTGGTAGGTTAGCTGCCGGCACACCTTCTCCATGGCCCCCAGTGAGTCCCCTTCCTGACCCAGACAGAAAAGATAAAGGGGGGAGGGATGGTGGACAGGGAGAGGTGTCAGTTACGCAACAGACCCAAGAGGTTAAAGGGTTATACCAACATAGCTAGCATGTAATATAATCTGTCATATGATATTACTCTCAGAAAAAAGGTACTAAACTGTTACTGGAGTGGTACCATCAAGGGTACATCTTCAGTACCTTTAGTTACGGAACTTAATTATAACATATTCCATCACTTTTATATGTTGAATGTTGTATTGGCTCCACATACCCTATGTTGCTTTTTCAGTTTATTTTTCTGTTCGAAAACATTGTCGGACAGTACCTTTTTTCTGACAGTATATCAAAACCAATTTATAAACTTAATTATGCCACATATTTCCCTTCAAAATTCCCAATTTTTCACATCATCATAAAGAACATTTCCCAGTTTTCAAAGAAGGAAATTTCTCTCTAGAGATTACTTTGTAACTTCTGTAAGAGATGAAAAGTCATGTTCACAACAGATATATCAATGCTAAAAATTGTGATTTCGGCTGGAGTGTCCCTTTAATGTTGTCTGGCTTAAGACTACAGTGGAAGGGAGAAGAAATTTTGCTGATTTTGCTGACGACTGTAGTGACAGGAGAGCAGAGCAATACAGACTGACAGACTTGCTATTTCTGACTCATTTTGGCACAGCCATTAGAGTAGCTCAGACAAGCAATGGTGGCTGTGTGTGCGCTAAAGTTACGATGCAGGTGTACATAATGTATTTTACAGACTGGAGCTGCATGACGATGAGTTTCTCTGCTGTGATTTATAATTCTTTCCCTCATTCAACCTTACATTTATTAACTGAGGAGACATGATGAAAATAGGTACGTTCATAAAGTTGCCTGAATTCAGAAGAATTTCTTATTGGAATTACACATGGGAGAACATTAAATCTTATTGGTTTTGACCCCCACTATTGTGTGATAGATTAATGTGTGCCTGAAAATACAAAAATCATAACATTTAGCGCCACTCAGTTTTATTCATTACTGTGTAACAGAGCCGTTTTGGCAAAAAACATAATTAACATAGTGGTCATTTTCAGGGCAGCTATGTCATTCACATTTAGTGGCCTGGGCTTGAATTTGAAATGGGAGCTCTGAGGTTGGATTCCATGTCAGTAGTGCTCTGGATCCACACAATACTGGATATTACTTAGAAAGGGTTACACATCTATCAACACTGTCATGACTTGCACTTAATAACAATATGAATCACCTTCTGTTTTATGAATCCTAAAATCAGTGGTTAAAAATGTAACTCCAATACAGCACTTTGCAAATGTCAGAGATCAACCCTCATTTCTTTCATTTCTAGAGAAAAACGGCCAGTAAGTACAAGTTAATCATTTTTCAGCACCAGAAAAAAGAAAATTCCACATAAGCCTCAACAACTAAATACATTATTAAAATTTAAATATGAAGTATTTAGTGTGTCCACTCTTTGGCTTTATTACAGCTTCTTTTTCTCAGTAACAGCTTCTTAACAGCTACACATCCTTTCAGACCCATAGTGTTGAGTTGTCTTCTCACAAAAGAAGGATGGACAGAAACCCCTGTGGATTTTTTCAGATCTGAAGCAAAAGTGTAGCTTTCAAAGATCTCATAAATATCTCAAAGATATAAGCTTTAAGTACTGTTTATCTGATGATGGCAGTTTTGATGGTCTACCAGGTCTTTTACGGTTGCTAGCAGTCCCATTTTATATGGGACTGCTCTATACCATTCAATGATTTTTTAAACCCAAGTTTTGGGAACTCCTGTTTTTCACTTATTTTCCTTTGACTTTCCTCTTCCTTAAGCAAGTGGATTGTCTTATATCTAATGTCCTCAAAAATATCTCCTGACACAGCAGTAGCTTGTATTTAATGACTGTTTTGACTAGAGGGTGGTCTCTGACTTTTACATAGTACTATAAATTTCTCCTGTAATAAAACTGTGTGCGTGTGAGAAGAGACCATTCACCAGTCACTCTTAAATCAGTTACTACCACAGACTGATCTGTCTCAACTCATTCGGTGCTCAGTCTTTTCACCTCTACAGCTGCTTGGTGATTCTACAAAGCCTTACATCACATTCTTTGTGGTGACACAAAGAAAGGCCATTAATATTATGTTGAACATTGTTTTTAAGAGCATATTTTATGCCTGTATCTGTTAAATGAAATAAATCCATCTAAAGTAAGCACAGTAAGTTCAGGAACACCGTTCCATGACATTCAAGCTAACCTTTTTGGTTGACTTTCAGCTTTTCAGCTGAAATACAACATGTACTGTACCTTCCTGTAGCAAACTTTCACACAGAGCAGACCGTCTGGATTGAAAACCCTGTGTGTCGATAAAAGGGATCAGTTTCTAAATCAATACTGCCCGTGCGGGTTTCTATTTTTCTATGGACTGACCTCTACAAAGGTTAAAACTGAATCTAGAGCAGTGGGTAGCACTAGGGCACAGGCATTAGAGTGGCAGTGTTTGCCACTAGCAGCGAGGGTGACTGTAACACATGGCTGGTCAGCGTCCCCTGCAGACAGACAGCGGGTCCCCTGGCAATGTTATTGTACACACAGGACGCTGTCACGGCTCCAGCAGTACAGCAGACAGGCCTGAGCGTCAGCACTAGGGCTCTACTCCAGCCAGAACACTGCACACACTCTGTTTCTGCCTCGCACAATGTCTGCCACCACTTCTGTCATGCTGATGTCTTTTTTTATGTCAATCATAATATTTCCAAACAAAATCTACAAGCTATAAAGAATGAAGGATATTACGACGTAAATACTGATATATATATATATAGCGCTGTGTAACAGAGAGGAACTGCACCACATTTGTTCTTCTTTTGGCTCCGTGCTCCAGCGCACTGGATTTGAAAAGAATCAATGACTATGAAGTTAAAGAACAAAATGCCAGCTTTAATTTTAGTCTTTTTATACTAGATTGATTCAATATATGAACCACAGTCATTTTTACACAAGGTCAGCCATTTCAGGGGAGTAAAACAAATTCATCTTTTTAAAAAAAATGTACAATTTTTAGTTACAAATCCTTTGCAGTGAATGAAGGCCTGAGGTCTACGGACCCATATCCATCATTATATGCTGGGTATCATCCCAAGTGATACACTGCCAGGCCTGTAATCTCGTCATTTCCAGTTCAGTGCTTGTTTTGGGGGCTTCTAGCCTTCAGTCTTATCTTCAGTAAATAAAAACATGCTCAGTGTGGTTTTGTACACTTCAGAATTCATCCTGTTTATGCCATCAGCAGTCACATCATCAATAAAGACATCTTCTTATTCTGGTACCGGTGAGACCTACTAGTGCTTTGCATCATGTCAGACTCCCACATTGCAAAGGATCTTCTCTGTAATATTGCACGGCTTCATCCTGTGCTAAAAAGAGACGCAGAATCTCGAGCCCATGCTTTCATATCGTCTCATCTCAGCTACTCTAACTCTCTTTTCACTGGCATTCCCTACAAAACTACACGCTCTCTTAAATACATTCAAAATTTGTTGACTCATTTTAAAGAAATTTGCTCACATCACCCCAACTTTTTATGTAGTTATGTTATAACTGAAGTTTGAGGGGAGGAACATGTCTGAAACTCCTCCTTCTTCCAATCTAACACCCTATAAATTCACATCATTCACCTTCTGTTTTGCGTGAAGAAGAGTTCGCAATCCCCACCGCCACCCCATCTCCCTGCTCCTCAGTCCTACATCAGTCCTACCACAGCTGTAAGGGGGGGGTCTGGCGTTCTAGCTACAGACAGAAGCTGCCCAGAACTCCTCTCAGAAGTTCTCAGAGTTCTCCCCTCTCCCTCAATCAGACTTCCCTCATACTACCACCATGCTGAAGGCACGGTCCAAAGTCACAAAATCAGTTATGTTGTACATTCAGTTGAAACTCCTCCTTCTACCATATAAAGCTCTACCTGGTTCTGCCTGCCTCTATTTAGTAGAGCTTCTTTGCTCCTATTCTCTCTCCATGCTCTCAGGTTTTCTAGCTTCTGGCAGTTCTTAAATTTAGACAGGTCACCACTTCGCGCAGAAATATTTAGCTTCATGATCCCTTCCAGTCTTCACTCTCCTCCTTCAATGCCCAAACTTAAATTCTACCGATTTTTTAACTTTTCTGCATCTCTGATTTAATCATTGAGACTGAAAGTCATTTAGAGTGTTCTGCCGTGAAAATGGTTAATCCTAGAAAAACACACCAACCAAAATAGTGGTAAAATTTTTAGATGCATTAAACTCTATTAAAAAATTAAAAAATTAAGATGTCTGGTTCCTTTCACCACCAATGTGAACAATACTGCCTCTGTAAGCTTTTCTAGAACAGAACACTATATCAAACCACTCAATGATTTTATTTACATCTGACCAATTTAATTAAGCAGATCTTTAAAAAAAAAAATAATGGCATTCTCCTTTAAAACCTCCCTCTTTCATTTTTTTTTCTCACTCCTGTTGATATAGCTTTTTAAAATATATGATATATAGAGTTTAACAATATATTAAATAATATATGGTATGATTTGTTTGTTTTTTAATGCCTTTTTTGTGTTGATTAAATAATACCAATTGTTTTTGCTGTTGCTTTTGCTGAAGCTTTGGCTTTAAAAAGGCACTATATAAATGAAACTAATTATTATTATTATTATTATTGTTGTTGTTGTTGTTGTTGTTAACTAGCAGCCAACTGTTCAGTTACATAGGATCCCCCAAAAAAGGAGCATTATGTATAAAAAAGGGATGAAATTATTACATGATTTTCCCAATCCTGATGTGCACAGCTTCAAATTAAAGCAGACATTCTGCATTTTCAAATCTGATTTATGTTGTCCCCCTGTTCCTCCCCCTGATCTTCAGTGGTCTTAAGTCGACTGTTGCCATGGATAATGTGAGGTAGAAAGACAATCCACTGATTGCATGATAGCAATGGTATTGCTATGGTACCTTGCGGTGCTGAGGGCTGCTGTTTTTCGTAGTCAGGTGTTAAAGCAGCTTGCGCTAGAAGCTGAGTTGGGTGTTTTTGCTGTGTGCTATTGTGCTTAATTTGCTCCATTAAGTGCAGCAGCAGCAGGAGTCTCCTTGTGGGGGCTGACCTGTCTCAAAATGTGACTCATTCGTGAGCGCAGCACTGGCGCTGGCTTTAGCTGTCGCTCACTCTGTCTGCCTCTTAATCCTCCCTTTCTCTCCTACACCCACCTGTCAATATCTCTGGTACTGAATGCTTTTCTCTTTATTGTTGCTAGTAACTCATGAATGGCTGCTGGCCTCTGAAATCTGTTATGATAATAAAAAGGCACTGTCTCTTCTATTGTCCTAGTATTCAATATCTACTTGAGCTAAGTGCCATTCATTTCCTGTCTCTCTTGTAGCCTGCACTGACACAAACATGCACACACAAAACAATTTATCCTACGGACCACAGACATGATATGAAAAAGGCAAAGACCCTGTGTGCTTGTGTGGGACTGTGTGAGAGCATGCACTGAGATATGATCACATTTGTGAGTAAAGGAACTAATCACTCTACCGTCTTGGGGCAGTGAACGTATCTGGCCAAACTGATAATCAGGTCATGTGTAATGGGGTCCACCAGGTTCCGGAAGCTGGCGTAGCGATAGAGAACATCATCCAGAGATGTGGACTCCATTCCCAGATCCTAGAGGGAGAAAAAGACAACATGGAGGAGCAGTTAACCAGTACAGCAGCAGCAGACCACGCCCATGACCAGCAACCGCCATGCATTCCACCCAGTCATTAAACCTGGTAAAGATATGGATTTTTTGTTTTCTCTGAATTATTAAAGATACAGAGATGGGCAGTTTTATGATTTGCTGTGGCATGAAACCCAATTGGAACTGTATCATTTTTATTTATTTTTGCACAATACTTTGAATTCATTTTAATGATTCCAATAACTCTGTATGATTACCACACTAGAAATGTCAGGAATTAACCTACTTCTACAGTCTTCCTGCAAAGCACATACCAGAACAACACGTTTACACATCTATAATCTAAAGAGTAAACAGTGTAGAGGTTTGCAATATGACAATATTTTATAATTATCATGAGACAGTTTTTTACAAAAAACAATACGCTTTTTTTTCTTTTTTTTTTTTACATCTTGTGGATATTGTTTGTACTTAAAGAACAATGAACAACTACATATTTTTCTTAAAAAAGAAAGCATAATTAGTCCTGCTTAATTGGATTTAGTGCAGTGCAGTATGTGAAACGTTCAAGAAAAATCATGGCGAGTTTTTGAGTTTTGAGCCACAGTTTTTAAATGTAGCACTACTAGCGCATTCTGTCTGTATTGCGCATCATGAAAATAATGATATGATATTTTTTGCCATATCGCCCACTCCTAAAACAGTAGTAACACTGGTGATGATTTTCATATGTGTAATCTATTGATTTTTTAATTCTAAAGAAATACAAGGGATGAAAGGTCTTATCAGCATAGTACGTGTATTGCTTACTGCTGGAAAAGTAGAATGTTTAAGTGACGCTGGGCTACCGTGTTCATGCATTTGTAACCCTATACAAATAAACATTATATTTTCTGTAATGCAAATCAAAGTAGTAGCTCCAATCTCTAAATTATATAAATGTTGATGTTTTAGCATTAACAGATATGTAAATGAGAAGTTACCATAACAGTGCATCCATATAATACCTTGTGTGAAATGATTTCACTGTGTATTAGTGCTTTTAAGTATATTTTAACAATACCATGATAATATTAAAAACCATCATAATTGTCATCAGCAGCATCTAGAGGTGTCCAATATGATCATACTTTATCGTGGATATCGCCCATACTTAAAGAATACTGGCCAGCTGCATGTTTCATTGCAAACAGAGCATAATTAGTCCTGTTCCTGTGCTGGATTCAGTGCCATGCAGGGTGCAAACTGTTAAATAAAATGATCATACCCAGAGTTTTTGATAGCAATTTTTAAGTGTGGCCTTACTAGTGCATTGTGTCTGTATGTCAAAATACTGTGATGTGTTATCATGAAAAGAAATCTACAATATTGTCCCGTCGGTAAACCTACTGAGAACAGTGGAGATTACCTGCATTCTAAATCATGTGATTTCGATCTGCACTGCATTAAATCTGTATATGTTGTGCTCATCAAGAGAAGAGAGAGAAATCCATATGTTCATTAACAGTAAACTATAACATCCACAAGAAGCAGTCTCTTGTGTAAAAAAAATGGAGGAAGCCTTAAGACTAATGTCCAAAGGTATTAGAAGATTTTCTGTTATGTAACAGAAAGAGAACAAAGCGTCTGCTGTGCATTATACAGTGTAAATGTCCTTCTGAGTGTGAAAATGAGGCACTGATGCATTAGCCAAACCGAATGTCCATTTCTCACCTGTGTTAGGCAGAAGAATGTGTCTAACATTTTTGTGTTGCGTCGTGAACACTGACCATAACTGAGTCACTCTGCTAATGGACGTTAGCGTTTCTTTCTCGCTGCATAGTCGTGACACATTTTGTGTGTATTACAGCACAACTATAGAGAAGCCCCAATTATACGGCTCTGCAAATAGACAAAACTAAATGAGAATTTAATCTACCATCCTAAGGCCTTTATATCTACAAAGCAACAGGGCAGGTAGAGGGACAAGCAATTAAAGATGGTCCAAATGTCACTCAGTGCTCTGAGTTGGGTGTTTTTTTTTTGGCATGGAGCTAAATTGCGTCACCAAGATGAAAGAAGAGCGGCTAGGAATGAAACAGAAAATTAAAAAAAGGAAGGGAAGAAAGTAAGCGCTGCGTCTAGAGAAAATGGCATGCATTTTTGATGACGTGTGACATGAAATATAAATGCATAAGGCACATAAAGACTTAGAAGACCTATTCTGAGAACTGAGAGGTGAGCGATCAAGAGCGGACGACTGCAAAGGGTTTCCCTCGTTATTGGATTCTTCCTACAATAATCTCTTCCCTCGCTGAAACAGCGGTCAGCCGTGCACAATTATGTAAACCACATTATGTAAACCTCTTGCTACAGTGGCCCCTCCACAAGGCTGCGTCTTAATTAATCAACCTCCGTTCTAAGGTCCGTTTTCATGGTTTCTGAGCGAAAAGATACATAAAGTAACCAGAGGTGTCTCAAAGTCTGACTGTTTTGCTTTCTTTTCCTTTCTCATTAAGTGCGCTGTACCCTGGAAGCACCCTGGAAGACTAACATGCTGCACTTCCATCCTGCTTAATTTCAAAGGGTATCTGAAAATGGCACATAGCCTACATGCCTGAAGCTTTCAATGCTGTTCAGCCAGAATTAGTCAGTTTATTCTGTCAAGATATATGTGGAACTTAAAAAGGCTTTTGGGCTCAGGCTTTGATCCCACTTCCACACAATAAGGAAATCGCTGGATGGTCAGAAGATCATGGCTGACCCTGTTCTACAGGGCGATCTAATCACTTGTCTTGTTTAAAGGCACATATAAATCGCATACATATACTTACTAACGGCAGCAGCAAATAGCCCACTCTAGGGCTTCACGATTAAGGCAAAACATCTAATTGCGATTTTTCTGACTCATATTGTAACTGTGATTATTTTCTATAAATTAAAGTCCAGTAGTCACTTGCAAAAAGCATCTTACCTTAAGGAAAAATCATGATTCTACATTCAAATTTAGACTCTACACTGTTAGAAATAAAGGTACTGTGCAAGTACATTTTTTGTTCATCAAGGTACAAACTATGTAAATGTACCCTCAAAGGTACAACACTGGTTTAAAAGTCCAATTGTGTAAATATGTTTTTCCCAGGTGAAAAGTACATATTTTCATAACCTAATGTTTTAAAACAGATCAATAAAATAAAAACGCTGGAGACGAGACGGGGTGTGTGGAGTCAATACAATATAATTTTAATGGTTTATGATACAATTATGTTCCTTGACTAAAGGTACTGAGATGTACCCCTGAGGGTACCATTCCAGTGACAAGAGGGGTACTGCCCCAGTTACATACCTCTATTTCTGAAAGTGTAAGTTTAAGTTTTAACACGTATGTTTTTTTGTAAAGTTCAATGTAAATTTATAGCTTTAAAATGTTCCCTTAATGATTTAACTTTCGATAAATACTTGAGATGTTATACACAAGTGGTGTGGTTGTAATGTCATGCGCGTTGGCTCTAAATCATCTACAGGTGGTGCAGAAACTTGTTAAGACAACATGTTAATTTAGGCTTTAATAAAAACTGCAGCACTTGCAGTTTGAAAATTGCACTTTTTAAAATTATGATTTTGATATAAAAATGATTAATCTTTCAGCTCTCGCCTACACATCAGTACTTCTTATCATATGGTAACATGGCTAGTTGAATATGTGGTTAACCAATCCAGAGGGGAGTATTCAAATAGTGACATCACTACATGATAGAAATGACATCGGCATAAAATGCTGGATCAGATGTTGGGAAAGAAAGAACGAATCTGATCCAATCCTGGAAAAAATCTACCCTGAAACATCAGACATTCACATTGTATGATGTGATGTTGTTGGCTGTTTCTTTCCTTCTGTGCAGTAGTAGAGCATTTGAGCAGTTGAGCATGATAGCCTTTTTAAAAATGCTCAGCTTAAATAATTCAACTGAAAATAGCTTTAAAGGATAGTAGTTTTTAAAGAAAAGATATCAGATCAGTATCAGTATCAGCTGATTCAAAAGTGGTATTGCGCCATCTCTAATATTCAAGCAGCATCACAGAAAGTCAGCGGGAAATATGGTGTTAAAAAATGTCTTATGTTATGTGGTAAGTGTTTATGCTCAGTAAAGCTTTTGCTGTACATTTAATATCTATATTATTTCTGTCAGAAACAACATGTACCCTGGAAGAAGGTTTAATTCAGTGGGATAGTGACTTTTTGTCATATGCTGAAATAGGCCAAAGTCTTATTTCCTCCCTCTAGTTAACCAAACATCCATTCATAAACTCTTACACATACTAAATACCACAATTAGTCAGAATTCACATCCCTAGCAATTACCACATGACAGACAACCAAATTTGTGTAACAGTAAACCTGGACCATCCCTCTAAGCATTCCAACACTGCCAAAGTCAGTCCATCATGTATAGTCAGTGACATGTATGGACAGCAGCATAGTGTTCTCTCCAATCTGGCTCTCCCTTCAGGCATTCACTCCCCGCCTGATCCTTCCATCTCAGACTGTGAGGTCCAGAGTAGCCAAGTGGCTTCACAGCACAGTAATAAATCTCACAGGCTTTCTAATTGCATCAGCAGCCCAGGACAGACCAGCCGCTGGGCATCTGTCTCAGCAGCACCGATAGAAGTAAAATATGCATCCTCACATGACAACAGACATGGAGGGATGACACATCAGTATGGTACACATGTGGACTCATAGCAGAAGACCATATCCTGTGCAGTCTGCATGCTAGTTTCAGTTGTGATGTGGCCTATCTGTGACAAGTGAAGTGCAGCTGCCATGTAACTTCTGCGCTGTCCCATACAGATGACATCCACTCACTCTGGCCTTGCTGAAAACAGCAATGGCATGCAATATGATTGGCACCACAGCTCAGTCTGTATTACGCAATTTCTCTCTGCATAATGCCATTCTGTTTTTGACACCAAAGTGGGAACTGATTTAAAACTCTGGGAAGACGTTGGAGAACTTGCCTCACTCTGACCATTACCCAAATCTGGTCACCCAGGCTTCAAGTGATCTCTTCCACCGAGAACATGCAGACATAAATGTGACAGAGATGGGGAGATCCCTTCATTTTACCAAACAGATTCTTTTTGAACAATACATTATCAATAAATTAAACTTCTGCTTCAAGGACTTATTGATTCACAAGTCAAGAACAATGAGATTCAATTCAGCGAGTCAGTCTGATGCTCCTACTTCTACTCACTAATGGAGAGTCTAATGGACAAAGCACAAAAACATAGAAGGTAGCCCCAGCTAAAGTCTACAGACAGAAAATGTAAGTGAATTCTTAATATGCTAGCATTTTGATTTTTGTAAAGTTAAATTGTGAAGGATTGGTGTTAGAATTATATTAGAATTTCTGAAGCCTATAACACAAATATAAACATAGCGTAGATGCTACAAAGAAAGTTGTGAACTGATTCGACCGGTTCAAAGGAAGCCATTGAGAGTCTACAGAGAGAAAAGGTAAATGAGATTAAATGGTCTTTTTTCAATGCTTATTATACAAATTCTACATGTACATATTTATTCCTTCATTGTAGATGCTACTCAAAGTTCGATTCAGTTTGACTTATGAACCGGTTCAAAAGAACGATTCATTCACGAGCCGCTAAAGCACGAATGATGTGAACGACTTGTCTGAAGGTTATAAGTGCAATAAGGTGTTATACAGCTTTAAAAAAGCTATGATCTAGAGTCCCTACAAGGTCCAGACAAACTTTATCAGAATTGCCGTGTAGACGCTACTCAAATGTTCGATTCAGTTCAGTTGGACCTGTGAATCGGTTCAACCGATTTAATGACAAGAACCGATTCGAAACACGAGCCGGACTTCGCCGAATACGTGAACCACTCGGCTCACCAAGTGACAAGTGCAATAAGGTGCAAAAAAGCTGAATGAACTACAAACTGGCTTCGTCATGAGCTTGATAGTATAATACACTACTGAAGTTTACCACTCCTGTAGACCAGGCGTGCTCCCTGCTGTGCGTACCTGTCGTAGGGTCTTCAGCATCTCCGTGGCCTCATCATGTTTGCCCTGCTTGGCCAACAGCAACATGTCCTGGATCATGCCTATTCTGCGCTGGTATGGGGGTGGAGGGGTCCCGGTTCGGCCCAGCCTCTCTCCCGGCTTCAGGCTGAACGAGGCCAGCAGCTCGGGTCTCTCTCTGGTAGGGGTCTTCTTCCAGGGCGCCGAGAGCGGACTGCCCCCGGCCTCCTGCCCCGGGCTCTTCGCCTGCTTGCCTCCCATGACTGGAATCACCCAAAGTCACAGCACTGAAACCAGCTCCACAGATTTACCTCAGGCCAAAAGTGAGTGTTTCACAACAGCGCGCTAACGAGGAGCCTTAACAACTGACCTGATACCACGACTGAGGTGAAGTTCATTCTTATGAACATACTCAGATGTTCTGCCTACCCTCACAGCAGGAGAAACAGTCCTAACAGATATACAAGCCGAATGAGAGGAGAGGAAAAACTCAGAGGAGACAATAGCGACTGTAGTTTGGCGCGAACTCGAAGGCTGCTTGTTCATCCGTTTAAATGATAAACTTTGGCGGTCACACCAGCTTCCAAGGACATTTAAAACCCCGACAGGTGCAGCAAGGTCCTCTGAAACGTTCCTGTCTTCGAAAAAAAAATGCCATGAATAAGCATCCCACTCAGTCAGGTCAAAACCAAAACGACAAGGACGGAATAACCCGCTATAAATAGTGGTGAAGTGTTAGCCTACTTCTGAGCCCCCTCAAGTAGGGAAGAGCTCAGATGCTAAAGCCCGCAGCATGGCCGAGGCGCTGAGGGGGAGATCAGCCCAAAGCTCAAACTACCCTTATGCACTTCTTCCCACTGCAGAACATCGCCCTGTTACAGAGGAGGGACACCGAAAGCTCCTCCATGGGCTAAAAAGCACTAGTATTTCACATGTCCGCTCGCAGACACACCGGACTGTGCTCCTTCATAACGGAAAGTAAAGCTCGCTAACGGGGAGCCCGTCTCCTCCTGGCCCATCCTCGCATCTCCCCAGCAAGTCTAATGTCAGTGACGACCAGTAAACAGCTGATCCCCGATTCGGCTCCGTGTCTTCTGTTTGCTGTCTTTGTTATTGTCTCTGAGAAGCGACCTCGCTCAGGTGTGTCCCGGGTGAAGCTGGAGTGTTTTCGGGTTGGGCTGCATCCTTTTCAGAGACTAATGCAGGCTAGTGTGTGAGAGTGTTTGTGTGTGTGTGTGTGTGTGTCATCGTGGTGCACTGACTCTCTCTCTTTCTCTCTCTCTCTGGGCTGGGAGGGGTTGAGCCGTGAACAACATCTCCCAGTTCTTCAGTTTCGGTCTGATAACACGCCGCTGTTCACTCACTGAGCGCTGAGCTGAACCGTTAGCTAACGGAGCTGTTCGACCGTTATGCTAAATAATGCCTCACGCGCCTCTCAGCCAATCAGAACCGTCTCTGAGCGCCGCGTCCTCCGTCACGCGAATGAAAAACTCAACTGAACTCCTCAGAACAAACCTGCGGTGAGAACGGTGGCAGTACATCAGTCTGAATTACGAACTTAAAAGATTAACGTTAAACTAACATTAATATTTAATAAATATTAAACTCAAATACTCAGTCGTGAACATCTGGAGGGTGGCGCTGTTTTTTTCATTCCTGAATCTAAAAAAGTTTTGGATTAACCTGTGTAGAAGACCACTCTCACAGCTAAATGTCTGAAATATTAACAGGCTCTAAGGTAAGATAACCTTTATCCAGGTTTCTATACTTGATATCATCCATCTTAATATGATATTTAATGATAAATAACATTACAGAACAATGTTAAGATCAGTTAGCTAGCTATGTTAGCTTTACTTAGCTATTCGCAGTTAGCTTGATTGATTAAACAGGTCTGTTCAGTGTTTAATCAATCGATTGCATTTGTATTTAAAAGCAGGGACATTAAAGAGGAGACAGTTCACTCATTGACAGATGAATGGAAAAGATTCAAGTTTTTAGGTCTCTCCTCATTCAAAGAGTTAGGAGCCTGGTCCTGTCTGACTGGACGTAACTGCCCGGCGGCGGTGCAGAGATGTCTGTCGAGTGGACAGACTTCCCTATAAGGCTTAGCTCCAGTATTGTCTTTAACGTTAGCTCTATTGTTAGTTCATCTGAATGGGCAGCTTCTGTCACTTCTGTCTCTCCCTCCTTATTAGACATGAAAACCTCAAAGGACAGACATAGCAACAGTAACTAAGGAAGGTCGTAGCCTAGTTAAAGGGGATGCTTCACAAAGCAGGATTTCTCAGTTAGCCAGATTACTTAAGCCCAAAGTAGAGTCCTATTGAACAGGCTCGACTTTAAGTCATCTGGGTAAACTGAGAACTCCTGCTTTGTCTCAGTCCTGCTCCTGGTGACCCACAGCACTGCAGTTTCTTTATTCCCTACTCCAATCCACCTGATCCAGCACATGAACAACTCAATAATCAGTTGAAGAGCTGGATCTGGTGTGTTGAATCAAGGAATATTTGAAACCATACAGTACTGTGGGTCACCTGGAGCAGAATTAAGAAACACTGGACTAAATGACTGTTTGCAGCGTGTAGATAAAGCTAACCAAATTAATTCAGTCACAAAGCCGTGAAAGTGTACGTAGATGGGCTGTATTGCAGAGGGTGGGCCAATGGACTGCAGCACACAGACCCTTGTCCAGTTGTTTCTCATCACTGCTGCCAGCCTCTCTAGCTTTACATACATGAGAACTGTTATATTACACTATACTGACACCTAGTGCTAAATGTTCAGAAGTTAGAGTTTTTAAGCACAGGTGGATCGAAGATGTGTTATGATGTTTTGGACGTTCTAACATGAGCATTGCACAAATTATTATAATCTGTAACATATAAGCACAATCATAATAAAAACACAATACAGAAGCCCTGGGCAGGCACTGAGGCAGGTGTGTTTTGAGCCATATACAAGGAAATTATAGTCTGTAGTAACTGACTGTATTCTACAGATGTAGCAGACAGGGATCGGGTTGAAAAATGCTAGAGTACTCCATAAATAAATAAATAGGATGGGAGAATATGAGACTTGAAAACAAGACCCGAGTCTCATCGGGTATGCACCATATATCTAGCGCTTGAAAGAGAAGCAACGAGAGACAGAACAAGCATCACATAATTCAGGACTAAAAGCTCCAGGTGGTGCCATAGTTCAAGGACTTGGAGGAACATACTTGGTAAACCAGTGCTTCTCAGTCAACCAGCAAAACTTCCTTAAAGAAAATACACTCTACATATTTAAGTCTTCACATATTGTTAACTAATGCACTGATAACAGTGGTGCTGTATATCCTAATACAACTCTGTACCGGTGCTTGAGAAGTGTAAAGTTTTTAAAAAGGGAAGGAAAGAACTGTTACCTTGTAATACAATATACCATCTGATAAGCAGGAGCTTTACTGCAGTCTGAAACTTTTTGTTCTCTCTGTAATATAAATGTAATCGCACATTATAAAGTTACAAACTAAATGAGCTTAACAGAAACAATTTCAAAATGCACATTTATTTATGCTTCTTACATTCTTATTTACAGTACATTATTAGCCATGTCATCATTTATTATCAACATACTCAACATTTCCAGATGATGTTCTCATTCTCATCACAAACAAACTGGACTGTATCTGGCCAAATACACTCCTGTAGGAAGTGCAACGCAATCAGAATTAGAACAGGCATCTCAACAGACACGGCTGTTCTTCACCCCAGCAGTATCTCCAGTAGCCAATATTCATCTGTCACCTTGCAACTCTTTCTTTCCTCATACCAATAGCTACTGTCAAACTTTTAATTTCTGCTTAAGCGTTCCACCCTCTAAATGGAAAAAAAAAATATGCACAAATGCATCAAAATAACAGTTAGCTTTAGGAAAATCCCAAAAGACTTAATTTGCCCAAAAAGACTGAATCAGATAATTCAAATAAGAAAAACAAAATCACATTCAATTCACATTATGCAGTATGACCACTTCTCACTATCTACATACTCTGAAAATGATTCCACACACTGTTTCGCAAGCTACCTGAGAGCTACATTCCCTTTCACTCTGTTCCTTTGCGTGCTGAAAAAACAGTTACAAATATGGCCGTAATGAGGGTTATAATACTGCAGGATGTGTCCACTTCACATCAGATCACACCTCAAATTCCTGAAAGGGAAACACTAAGGCATAGTGCATAGAACAGCAAAGTGGAGCATGGGAAGCTTTAATACACTGGTCCTAAGGGTGTGGGTTTGTTATAAGGTGTAGCCAGCAGGGGGCGCTTTATCATCCTTATTGCTCTCCAGAGAGAAGGGTGGAATGCGCACATCAAAGTGGGATCCATCTGTCCTCTCGATGCGGAATGTCCCCCTGCACAAAGATTACAAGCGAAAACAGTGCATTTCATTTGCAGCAGATCAAATAAGCAATAAATTGTATACTTAAACACCTGCAGTGTTATGATTTTTTGGTCAAAGCCATTTGTATTATACCACAACAAACTGTCAAAGGACATTCTTAGTGACTTTGAGGGGGAACTTATAAAGGAAGTTGGTTATTTAACTCACCACATGTGTCCACTTGGCGCCTGCAAAGACACATGGCTGCTGTACTGAAATGCTGGCTGTTCTTTTGACAACACTGGTTCCTGGTTGAACAACAAACATCTGTTTAAATACTCATTTAACATGCCCTGATGCCTTACTTAGATCAAGTGAAGTTTATTAGATGATCAGAGAGATCAAGTGAACACAAGTGTTGACATCTGCAGCAGAACTCGTCTAGAAATCACTGTGATCTGATGCAATTCTCTTTTCAAACACACCAAAAAAAGTAGACAGAGCTGTACATAAGCAATACCAACACTTCATATTTCAAACTGTGATTTATTTAACAAAATACTCCATATGTTACACATGATTGCTTATGTAACTGCATTACTCTGCTAGCTTACTAGTTAGCACCTAAAGGCTACACAGCTAGCAAAAACAAAAAGAAATGCAGTACACTATGGCTTTCCACCAAAGCTTATAGCCAGACAAAGCAATTAATTACGCAATTTATGTATGTTATGTTGAGACTTCTCAAACAACATGCATCACAAAGTTTGCATGGCTAGCTAATTAGCTCACTGAGGCTAACTTAACCAATGGTGTCTGAGTTCCAATTTTAAATCTGATCTTCACTTTTCCCTCCTCCCTTTGTACTGTGAGTGCAAAACAGAGGCATCACCCCTTTTATGGATGAGTCTAAGTTGAAGGGAGGGCATATATTGAAACAGGGCCTCAATTTTGATTCATTTTTAAAGCCTAAAATCCACATTTCAGTTTGGACTGTATTTGCACAAATCTCTCAAGGAAAACAGTAAATTCTAGTTTATCAGAAGTGTAGCTGCTCACCCGGCCAACGACTCCTCTGCCACGGACTGTTTCCAGAGTGCCTGACAGGCTGAAGATTCTCCAGTGTCTTTCTCGCAACTGAACCACCTCGTTGCCCAAGTTCTCCAGACGGATACAGTATCGCCACTGAGGCAAAGATTCAGAATTTATAATAAATGTAACTGTCAATGCGTGACAAATTCTGTGTCTAAAGCACATCTACTCTCTACTGCATCTGCTTACCCAGTACACATGGGAATTCTGTGCCTCCTTTGGGGAAACAAATGAAGAGCAAAGTTTAATCAGAAACACAAACAGTGCTGAACAAGTACCTAAAAAAAGACTCGTCTTCAGTCTGAATGCCTTTCGCTTACCCTCATGCCCATGTAGAAAGGGATGACAGTGACGCGGATATTCTCCGTCGTCTCCCTGTGTACATCTGACAGCTCCAGCCAAGGATGGTTCTTCTCCTGCCAGGCTCGGAGTGTGTCTCTTGGGGTAAAAGGGGGTGCTGTGTAAGCAACACAAATACCATTCCATCAGAGACTGATGGTAGAAGGTAGCTGATATATGAGCAACCTAAAGAGAAATGAGTACTTACTTTTGGATGGGTTAAACATAAGAAAACGCTCAAACAGCTCATGCTGAATAGGAATCTGCTCAGTTGAGCTGTACGGCAGGATGTCTTCATGACTAACATAATCCAAACCTGAGTGACAGAGGTTTAGGAGACATGGAATTTGAAACTAACAGCCAAACATACAAACACAGAATAAACTGTCAACTTTGTACAAATACTACTCGTAGTCACATACCTGGGATAGCGTACAAGGCCCTGCTGTCGTCATGATTTGCCAGAAACGTGACTGCCTCTGTTTGAGACCTCTGAGACTGAAATAAAACAAAAAAAATTAAGCTGAATATAAACCAGATATCTATTCCCTTACAGACCGCAATGTTCTTAAAGGAATGCTCCAGCATTTTTAGACCTGATCTCTGTCTGCTGCATTTGTATTATATAAGTATATGTATTATATTTGTATAATATAGTCAATGACCATGGACAATAATTTTGCATTTCCTGTCCTCAAAACACAAAGTACTCACAACAGAAGCCTATGGACAGTTGTTTCAGTGGTTGATAGAGATTAGGGTGAAAAGGTTTGAAAATTAAGACTTCAGGATAAGCACACTCACTATGTGGGGGCAGTCCCGGGTGTCTATAAGGACCTGGTAGTAAGTGTGTGTTTTTCCTTTCACCTCTTTTGACCCGTGGCCTAGGGACTCTGGTTTGCTGGAATGGTATAAATAATGTTAGAGATTTGCAGGGGTGTAGAAAGCACAGAAAAACTTCTTTCAAAACATATGAATACTGTGTCAAAATCTTGCCTAATTAAAAGTGAAAGTATGGAGCCAAAAACATACTTTAGCAAAACTAAAAGGAATTTAATTTAAAGTACTCAAGTACATCACAATAAAAAATATATAAGTTGTTTGGTGGTGTGATGTGGTGGCATGCGGTGGGGTGACTGACTGCTAATCCTCACACAAAGACAAATTAGCATAGTTGTGGGAAGTTTTATTTTACACTGCTCTGGATGTTTTAATAAAACATTGAATGGATAGATGTGTTAATCAAAAACATTAAAATGCACAGGAACCCAACAGACTGCCAAGAAAACAAAGCTAAATCGTGCATCATGACACTGTGATATCGAAAAGAAAGCAGCGACAATGTGCACTGTAGAGAATGGACATTGCATCTAATGCAACTGCTTTGTGTGAACACCAAAGTTTGCAAACAGTCCTCACCAATCAACAACTCAGTCCAGCACTCCGCATGTCTTCCAGTCTAGTGTCAGTTTTAAGTTGTGCAACAATATGTTTATAGTCATCATTTTTCTTGGCTTGAATTGTGTTCAAAATGCTTTAAGAAAGTCGAATTGTGAACTCAGTATTGCAAATCAAATCATGGGCAGAATGTATCGTTACACTCATATTAAGCACAGTAACAAAGTACCATCACAGTATTTTTCACTCCTACAGTTTTGAGACTTTACCTAAAATGCTAAAGTGCCTAACAAGAACAGAATCTGGAAGGTCTGGATGGACTACCTGTCTGATATTGTAGGACACACATCTCGGTCGTAGAGACGAGCATGCCAGGGGAATAACACGATCCCTCTGTAGCCGAAGACACTGTGGAGAAAAAGCTGCAAAGAAAAAAATGTGTTTACATAGCCGAACAAGTACCCAGAGAAAGACTAAAATATAAAAATCATAACCAGCCCAACAGCACACTGACTATAAAGAGGGTCAGAAGAGAAAGGGGAGTGTGGCAAGTGATACGATCAACACTTTTGGCAAATAGCAATAAAACTCTGTGAAATACACACCTGGCCTGTTTCATACTTCCCATGCTGCTTTGGTGCTTCAAACACTCCAACAGTCTCCAGTACCTTTCCGTTAGGTCTGTTTCTGAAAATGTGGCCAAAATAAACAGAAAGACCAAAAGGCAGTCACCAATAACCAAACATACCCTGCAATATGCAGCAGCCATATCAACTCAGCCCTCAGATCACAGAGCAGTAATTTGTCAGTGCACTCAATGAACCACTTCCTCAAACAAGAATATTACACAAGCAATCTGGAAAACTGGACACAGGCCAGGCTGAATCGGAGATGCCCCAGATAGCCCTGCTCCCTGCTGAAAGACACTGCTGACCAGAAACAGGACTTGCTCACTGTGTCCATTTCCTTATTTCTTAAGCTATACCTCACAGTGCAGGGCAAAGAGCAGATCTAAGGGGTAGCCAGTATTTCAGGGACAATGACATAACAATATCTACTTTAAGACTGAGTTGTTTACATGTAGTCTATGCATTAATTTTCCAGTTTTTACTAAAAAGTTCTACAAAAATACACTTCTAAAGTAGTTAAGACAGCAGTCAAGTTATAAATAGGGCTTGCAGAGTGACTACTCAGGTTATGGGCAACCAGATATGACTACTAGCCACACAGTGCACTCTGGTTTATCCACACTTTCCTGTGCAGTAGGCTCTGTGGAGGAGGCAGGTTAACAAAGAAAAAATGGTAAAATACATGTATATAAGATTAGTGGTGAGGGGGTAAATGAGAAAGTCTTAATTTACGTTGCAAAAACAGCAGTGTTGCAAGCTGTTACAAGAGGAGGAGGACAAAGCAGGCAGGACACGTCTGAGCACACCTCTTACCGTGATGACATGAATCTTGTTTGCTGAAAACTGGACGAAGCGCAGTGTAAACATGATGGCCGGGTCCTAGTCCAGTCTAATCCACAGTTATATTCAAGGACACTCGCCACTCTGTGAGAGCGCCTCTTGTATTTACTGACGCTCAGAAATAAACCTCGACGTATCGCACACGCAGCCATCTTTCTTTGGTGCACACGCGAGTACACAAAACTCCCGTCAAGTAAGTCACATGTGGTGGAAAATGACCGCAAACATCCAACATATCAGCTGCCCTGCTATTTAGCAAGCAATGCGTTTTGTGTCAGAAGCAAAAATCAGCTGAATTAGTGAAAATTTGCACTCTTTCCAGTTACTTTGGCTGCCGTCATTTCCCACAATGCACCGCGCCACCAAAATACTACAACAAGTTCACTGTCAGTTGGCTCCCTACTCCCTATGCAGTGCACAATGTAGGTCGACTTCTGCACCCAAATAGCCATATTATATGTTTATACGTCATTTGTGATTCAGCCAGAGGTTGCAGCGCTCCCTTTTTCCCATCAAGTGTACTATTTGAGTGTAGAAACCTTAGTTTCATGACTTACGCAGTGCACGTATATAATATATAGGGAGTAGAGAGACATTTGAGATTCCGATTCAGAGAAATTAAACGAATGTTGCGCTCGCAATTCGCACAGAAGTAAACATTCATAAAAACAGTGCTTATTGTGTATCTGGTTCAGTAACGGTAGTTACAAGAGAAAGAAAGGAAACGACTTGTTCAGGTTGTTTCAGAATGGTATATTTACAAGTTTGCTTTTAGTTTGTGATTACTGAGCACGATTCCTGTGTATATGAGCTCCAAATCTGTCTCTTTTTGAGGTTTTCAGGAACTTTAGGTTAATAAGCCAATCAGGACATCTGCCACTATCTTCACAGTCTGAGGCTGGAGGCGGAGTAAAAGAAGACAAAAAAGTATTATCAGCGCATTCTCCTTGCTGGAAAACAGAAACTCTCCGCTTGTCAGGATGTTAAGTGAGAAATCAGATTTTCCACTGAGCGTCTTGAACGCGGCATAAATCGCGTCAGGCGCTTCAAGCGCGTCAGACGTCATCACTACTCGCCCAGTCAGCTGACGGAGCTCCTGTGTGTTTTGGTAACTGGCTTTAACGTTTATAACTCAGCAGATATGATGAAGGAGATATAACCGGCGGTTTCTGCATAGATACTGCACTGCACTGCACTGCACTGCAGTATTTATGTGGAACGACATATATACTCTAATTCAGTATATTTATATTATTGTGTTATACGCTATGTTCAGCAGAGCTGTCCAGTATTATAATACTTTGGGTTATGTTAATGAGTTAATGGGTTGAGTTAATGTTGTTTGTCCATCCACACGCAGGTTTACACAGATTCTGCTGAACACCATGGCCTCTTCATTTACACTTGGTCCAAAATTTCATGAGAAACTGAAGGACTTGTTGGAGGGAGAATCCTCTCCCTCACCGCAGCTGTTCGAACAGCTAGGAGCTCTCAAAGATCAATCAACAATGTCATTTAAGGCAGCAAGAAAACTACAGAAACTTCTTCAGGAAAATGGTAAGAACAGAAGAACTAGAATGTATTTGAACACATCACTTACCTGTTCGTTTAACTATACTGTTGATGTAGTTTTTGTCTAGCTGTGTATGTAACTTATTTTATAATGTGTTACTACATCATAGCTATAGAGTTACATTTAGGTTGTTCCACATGCTAATTATAATGTAAAAGCACAAGATTTATCAACGCTGTCTGAAAAAAACAAGTATCTCTAAAATGGCAGCTTCATTTATATATATGTATGTGTGTGTATGTATGTATGTATGTATGTATGTATGTATATATGTGTGTGTGTGTGTGTGTGTGTGTGTGTGTGTGTGTGTATAGTGAAATGATAATAAGATAAAACGTGTGATGCAGATCTTATTTATCCACAGGGTATCCAGTCTATCTTCATGAGCTACTGGAAGACAGCACACTTTACCTGCCAAAGGTCGAACTGCCTCCAAGAGTGAGTGAAAATAGGGTACACTGAATTTGTACAAAATTGGTGTGACTACATTGTGGTTTTAGTAATAAAATCTGACTTTTAACATTGTGGATTTTATCTCCACCTCTGATCACTTTGAGCAGAACCCTGAGTTGGTAGCTCGTCTAGAGAAGATTAAAGCAAAACTGGCCAATGAAGAATATATGAGAATCACGCGGAATGTAAATCCTCAGGTAAGAGCTGCTTTTCTGTATTCTAATCAAGGAAACATTAACGTGGTACGTTATTGTATGCCTTGCAGTGTCATTCTGATCTACTACATATGGTGTGTGCCTACATAATTTACAACCATGTATTTTTCTGTTAACAGGAAATGAACAATCATGGAACCCTAGCAGACTTTGGAAGACAAGGTCAGCAAATCCTATTGTTTTTTACTCTTCTGTTGTCATGAGCTCCTTTTCTGAATTCTCATCATTATTCATATTTATGTCTTACAGTGCGTTCTGTCAAAGCAGTTGTTGTTACTGTGTTCAACTTCCTTGTAACGGTGGTTGCTGCCTTCGCTTGTGCCTATATGGGAAGCCAGTATGTCTTCACAGAGACAGCAGCGGTACGGTATATGTGTGTGTGTCTATGTAATATCAGTAAATAGTCCGTGTACATTAATAATGTTTTAAATGTCTTAAAATGTCATTTTTACAGAAAACGTTTTCTTCATATGGTGTTTCTTGTTTGTTTTTAAGTTCCTTTTAGAATTTTTCTAATTGTAAAAGAAGGTTTTTGCAAAATCAATCAATTTATTAATTTTCTAAACCTATAATACCTATCTGTTGTTGTTGTTCTATGTTGTGATAATAACAAAGGTTTACCTTTTTCCTTTTCAGAGAATTATTTCCGCAGTGATTGCGGCCTCTGTAGTCGGACTAGCAGAGCTTTATGTCCTAGTTCGGACTATGGAAGGTGACTTGGGAGAGCCTTAACAGCTGGCAAGAATTAAAGGACTTATGCACTGGCCAGTGGATCCTATTCCAGCAACATCATCAGGGACCATTTCCTTAAAAGTAATCCCGTCACGTCTGGTCATTTTAATTTATGGACTGTTTTCAATCACAGTCTTGGACGTCATTGGGATGTGTGTCTTTTTCAAAATAAAAATCATTTTCCCACTACAAGGATGGATTAAAGATGGATTATAAATCCAGGTAGTGTAAATAAGATGATTTTTGTGCTTTGGTCATTGTTATAATGTATGCTTGATTTATGTGTTTATATGTTGGCATAAAGTAATACAATTACTGGTACACAGTTACTGGTTAATGGTCCTAGATAATGAAGTGTGACTGTGTTGCCTGATCTGATGTGCATCTAAATGTCTGTTAAATGTAAATTATCATATTTTAGCATCTGGACTGAATTAAATACTGAACTCTGATCATTTCATTGTTTATTTCAGGTAGAGAAACCAACCCGTTTGTGGTTCTGAAATCCAAAATGTCGGATTAGTTTTGTTTATTTGTCAGTGTGTCCCTTACAGATGTGTTTGAATTATTTTTGTTTCAGTTTGATGACAAAAGCATGACATTAAAGCAAATTGTGCTCATTGTTTAATATGATACATGTAACCCCAGAAAGAGTAATGTACTTTTTCACCATGAAACAAGAAAATGCACAACAATAAACAAAGCTTCACTTCTCACTTACCATGCAGAGTCCACTGCTGTGGATCCAGCTTTATTCTCATCAGATTTACAGAAGTATTACTAACGTGCGCCGTTAGATGAGAAGACAATTTGCTGTGCATGGTGTTAAGAGGTAAGCTTTAGGCAGGCTGGGGTGATGCACTACAGATGTAATGGAAAAACAAAATCTGACAAACCTATGCTTGTACTTGAAACCACACTCATAACAATGACAAAGATAAATAGAAAAAACCTGGCAAATAAAAAAAAAATGTGACGTGTCTCAAGTCTAAGAATATACTGTACCATTTTATCTGTACATAACAATGTATATGACTATAAAGATTAAACAATGTTTCTGTTTTTGCAGTCTACTAGCTGGCATCTCATTTCAGGTGAAATTTCCTTCAATATCTGTGTCCTCTGTGATGATTTGTCAGAGTGTACAGCATCCATCTGTATCCCAAACTCAAACAGCACAAACAGTTACATGGACATGAAATAAATAGTGGCCTTTCTTGACAAAAATACAACCATATTTTTTAATAGGAGAAAATAACACTAGTGTTCTTCCTTATTTGGCACCTTTTCACCTCATGATATCCTGAACTAGACTTGTATCCAGTCCAGCAGGGGGCAGTGTTGCACTTTTCAGCCGTTGCTGAATTTAAAAAGTCTCAAGCATTCTGTGATGGCGCAATGGCTCACTCAAACTTGCGCAGGTGGTTGTACAGAGATTGGACGTAGGTAAAGACACACATGGGGTCTGGTTTTCTGCCCATCACCATCATGTCCTCCACCTCGATGAGTCTGTCACAGCCAGCCATCTTCCTGGAAAAGTTGGATAGGAAGAGAGAAGTTAAGCTAAGCTTAATGATGAGTGTACACATTTGACATGGTTTATGGTTCTTTTCTACACAGAATATGCATATAAATAAACAGAATACACTAAGCTTTGATTATTTTATTAACTACAGCCCATACTTCCACACACGTTGTTCACTCCAACATCATATGATTGTACTTTGTGGTTTAAATGTCAGCATTTCTAGCTTTTAGCATTCCAACAAGTGAACTCAGTGACCCTGAATGTGACATCACATTAGACATGCTGCTTCTAGCTTTTCTTAAAAAGCTGTTTAGGCCCAGTTCCAGAACAAAATTACAGAGCAGAAAGAAACTGGGGGGCCTTCTCAGGGCCTTCTAAGCCTCCAGAGAAGGCCTCATGATTTCTGAAAACTGAAAGATACATGTCTGCAATTTTTTGTTCATTTTTATTCAGTATATTCATGCTTGTACTTAAATCCTGCAAGTATTACAGTACTACTCGTGTTTCATTGGCAAGTTCAGCAGGTAAACAAAAGGCTTAAATTCTTCAGAGGCCCAGCAGAAAACTGGTCAATCAGGAATTGTTTTTCTCCACAGTATCTAGGTAGATACGGCTCAGCGAGCTCTCCTGTTGGTTGGGACTTAAAGAACTGAGGAGAAGGCCTAACGCATAATTACAAAGTGACAGAGGAATCAGTCACACCAATTTTGTGTGGAAGAAACATCACTCTTGGCCTTCTAGAAGTTCTAGATATGTCACTGTTTGTGAATATGAGCAGCAGCCTAATCAGTGGGTTGTTAGAAATGGAAAACAGCAGCAGCCGCTCTATACCAGGCCTCTCTACTGAAAGAATCAGTGTAACTGCTACAAGGTAAAATATACTAATATGTCTGTCACAAGCTTCAAATTAAGAAAATTAAATGTCTTATAGAAGATTCAAATAAGCAAAATATATTGGGTTCTGGCCACTCCTGCGCTGAGCATCTTTGGGATGAGGTAGAAAGGGGCGTTTGTAGCAAGACTGCAGTTATTCTGCTTCTAAGTGGTACAGCATTCCTCCACAACATATCCAGCATCTTGTGGAATCCATGCCCAGGCAAAATAATACCATTCTGAAGGCAAAAGGAGGTAAAACATGCAACTGCTACATATGTACCTAATAAACTGGTAATTCAGTGTATACACAGTGCTGTATGTGTATCTGTGTAGAGGAAATTGTAGGGTTTATTGATGTCCTGGCTGTAGTAGTGGAAAAACGCATGTTGTGGGGAAGGGGAGTCCAGGGCACAGGCCTAGGGTCAGTTGGCTTGCCTTGGTGATTTAAAGTGTGGGTTAAGTTACAGACACCAAGTTCTCATACGCATCGGAAAGTCGGTAACAGTATCTCCAATGCCACACTGAGAGATGATGTGGTCTGTCTGAACCAGAGGAGCAGCTTGAGGATTGTGCTCAGGTCAACTTTCTCATCACTCAGTCTTCACTTCATTTAGCCTTTTAACACCATGAATATCAAGTAGATGATGTGTTTGCTATTTTTTTCTGAGCCCGTTCCATAGTTCATATGGTTCATTAAGAGTTTATCTGGGGCTGTACATTTTATCCCTGGCAAATTTGAACATGGAGGCGCTACGTAATGCTTTCCAGATGATGGTGGAAGCAGAGAAATATGCAAGGAAATATGCTGATATGGTAAAAGCTGAAGAGTGTAGTAGATGTTGCAACCACTTACTCTGCGGTGCTGAAGGCCAGTTCGAAGTTGTGCTTGCGGTCAGCAGGGGACAGGGCGTTGTAGTCGAACTCGGTGGGGAAGAATGAGTGCACCAAGGCACAGAAGGCCATTCCATCACTCCAACTGGAGGAAAAATTCTGGATGTCGATGTTCTGTAGGAGAATGAATGTTGGCATTAAAGGGACACTGGCTAAAATTATAAATGTATCCATTAGTACATCTATGGTAATCATGCCTTTATTTGCTTTCTACAGCAATTCTACTGTAGTCTCTAAAGCAAGATATTCTGTTTTACAGACTAGGAAAACCTCTTTCTGATTATATATTTTAAAAGTGGGGGGAGCTTTTTAAAAACTACAAAGGCTTTGAGGCAGATGGTGGGCTATTTGATTTTTTTTCTGCTAGCTGGCGAATGTAGAAGGAAGCCAAATAGCCAATGTTACTGCTAGGAAGCCAAACATCACATCTAGCCCAGCTAGCCCAGGGGTCAGCAGCGGCTCCACAGCAGAATTAGATTCTAGGTAAAAATAAAATAATCCTCCTTTGCAGTAAAATAAAGCTCTGCTGATTGTTCTAACACAGTTTTAACAATAAATGGTCTTAAACACTGGAGTTAATGTAGCCTATAACTGCTAATTCAAAGACCTTTAACCCTAAACGTTGGCACGCAGACTGCTGGTCATCATAGCAATGCAGACAACCATCTCGCCTAGCTAGTAGCTAACAAAACGGCAAAGAGAAAGATTTAAGATGAACATCGAGAATTTGGAGACGAATTGACTTATTTGCATTTATAAGCACTCAGCTGGTTTCCTGATACGTTTAATCTGCAATGAGAAACTGTCAAATAGTAAAAAGTAGCGAAACGGAAGTCAGCTTCTCATTCACCAGCTTCTTGTTCAAGTTCTACCTTAAATGGTGCAGCAGTTACATCCCGGCGCCACAGGCACCATTTAAGGCGGAACAGGAAAATTCAAACAAGAAGCTGGTGAATGAGAAGCCGACTTAAGCCTCGTAACAAGTCGAACGTTGAGAGACATTTTACAAGAAACTGTTCTACTTTTGCGGAAAAGTTTCTGGCTGGAGTTCCAAGAAAAGCGGCTATAGCTGAGCAAAAGCTTAAAGCAGAGCAAAGTAAGGCTGCATTTTCATTCATATTTTTAGCCTGTACTAGTACATTAGCACATACTGAGGCATACCTGAGGCCAAGATGGTAAAATGGACATAAAATGTTGTGGCGCTCAAGATGGTTCGATTTTTGTTGAAAGGATAAAATGGACTTTCTTAACATCAGGTTGCTGACCCCTGAGCTAGCCCATAAACCAGCCCTGAGCTGGATTGTAGATTTAATGATCTCCCAGCTCTATAACAGCTTAGACTCTTCAGCTAGTGAACAAACTCTTCATGATGTTTAAATCGATGTGTTGGAACAGGGAAGACACAAAAAAATTGTATTAACTCTATATATGACAGTTCATAGAGTTTGAATGATTTGTTGTAGGAGATTCTTGTGTGCAGAGTTGTTATGTTGGCTACCTGTAACCTAAAGTACATTTGAAAGCTTTCTGAGGTTTACTTTACGATAGAGTGATATTATATTATCTGCCAAGCATGAATTTTGGCTGTCTTAGGAGTTGATAGCATCACCAAAAAAATGAAAAGGTGGTTTTGTAGCATTTAGTCATCCTCTTGAACTCTATTATAAAGCTTAAAGCAGACTGGAAATGTTGAAATAGTCTGTGTCCACCCCTCCTGCCTCTCAGACTCTGTAATTTAAGACCACTTATGTCCTCATCCTCAGCTGGCAAATAAAACCCCATCTGTCAGTGTGAAAATCAACATCATCATAGTCGTTATGAATCTGCCGGTCTGGTGCTCTGTATTCTTACATTGTTCTATTGCTCCTCTAAATTTGCCTTGACCATGACTGCAATGTCTCTAATCAAAGCCACATGGAATGACTGGCACAGCTGTGATAGAGAGGTTGTGCGTAGTTCAAGTCATACACTGCCCATCCAACATTCAGCAACACTTTATTTCTCTCATACACAAAAATACAATTAATCAACATATTAAAACTTGACAGTACCATAAATGTATCGCAAGGCCTGTAAATTGTAATTCATTCTTAAGAGCACGTTGAGCCTCATGTTGCTACCTGGCAATGAAAGGTTCTCTAAACTCCTAGCTGCAGATTTCAATTTCCTTTACATCTTTTTCTCATTATTGCTTTGTTAGGAAGCTACATTTTCTTTCTTTACACTCTCAGAGGCATTAGAGACTTTTTTAAAGAAGCACAAAGATGCACATAAATGTATTTGTGAGATGCAGAGAAGAGACAGGTGTATCTTGGTGGTTGGTATAGTGTAGTGGGTAACACCTCTGCCTTCTACGCTATAGACTGAGGTTCAATCCCTACCTGGGTGAGCACCCTACACTATACCAATAAGAGTCCTTGGGCAAGACTCCTAACACTACCTTTGCCTACCTGTGTAAAAATGATCAAATTGTAAGTTGCTCTGTATAAGAGCATCTGCCAAATGCTGTAAATGTAAATCTTGCAGAGGCTAACAGAGGAGCCAATGTGCACACTTTCAAATTTTAACTCCACATCATGCAAATCTTCTGTGCATCAGGGAAGCGTTGGGTTTGGAATGAGACTCAGAAAATATCATGAATCATGAAGGGAAAAAATATAGAGCAAAATGGTGCAGTTTGAGGACTGACTGGCCTAGAAGGAATTCTTGTGCGGCTGGTCCAAACATTGACTGCACACCTCTAAAACTCAAGAATAACTACATGCACTTTAATTCTCAGAGCTACTGAATAATCTGCTTTAGGATGTAATAAAACTGGGATTGTAAAGTGTTAATAAGTGTCAGAGGGGAATTCCATGTTCGTTTGTTGTGCATAATTAAATGGTTAAGATGTGAACAAAGCCATTCAGAGTGGTTTGATGTGAGGTGCTCTGTTGTAGAGAAGCCTACTGAGTCAGAATTGTTCACAGTGGTGGTGATAGGAACCAGGTGTCTGATGTGTTTAATGCCTCAAATAGCTACCACAAAGAAAGTTATGACATGAAATGATGATGAATGTGCTGCCTGATGTCTGAGACATTGTTTTATGATCGTTTTGAGATAAGCTTTTGGCCTAAAACATATATGTTTTAAATACATTCTTGGCAGAGAGATACATAGGGGCCATTATAAGGCAATATAGTAACCAAAGAAAGCTTATTTTCTACAATTCATTTTCATATCGGAGTGACTTCCTCAACGATTGAATTATAAATTTGGAAAAATCAATTGAGTTAAATTCCCCTTTGTATTTACACATTTTAATCATATTCTGTACTTTTTCTATTCATTCTCTCTTTACTATAAATGCAACACTGCTCCCCAGTATGTTGGCGGACACCTATACGAATGTTTTCACAGTGCACACACATGTTTGTGGATTCACAGATGTAAGTGAGCCCTTAGACTCTCCAACTGCACATTTGTGACCAGATCATTTACAATCTGAAAAGATTATTTTTTGGTAGACTTTTGACTATATGCACTCATGCCCAGCTGTTTCTAGGAACCAAGAACCAAGATGTCTGTTTAATGCCTTACCTGATATCCAATAGTTTTGGAGCGACACCACTCTAACAGGATCTGCTTGATGCTGCTTGCGCTGGACACCCCAAAGCTCTGAGAGCGCTTCAGCTTGGGTTTGGAGTCCACAGGTTTGGGCCGACTAAGAGAAACAGTTAACCAAGACAAGGACAGAGAATAGTGAGAAAAGGGCAGATATATTTAACAGCTTCAAGCATAGTGATATAAACCTGAGATGAGCATATTGGGAAGAATGGGGGAAAAAAAACGATCTACCTGTTGTTCTCAGAGTCTAGCCGCTCGAAAATGGATCTGCGCGCCTGGGCTCCAAGGCTGCGAGGAAGAGTCTGTGACCTCACAAGCTCCCGCCTGCGCTCAATGCCCCTGCCAAAGGACAGCTCTCCTGGAATATCCACATTCCTGATCCACAGAGGCAAAGGAGTGTAAGCAAAAATACAGCTTTATTGTGGTTCTATTAGATGGTTCAGTCCTTTTGCGGGTTTATATTTCTCTGCACTGGAGAACTGTGCTTGCCTTGTTGTCCAAAAGAGAATACAGTATTTGAATGTGTGGTAAACAGTCGTTTGATTTGACTAACCTGTCTGTGTTGTGCTGGTTGAGGCCTGAGTAACCCGAATAAGCCTTGGATGGTGCAGAAGAAGACACTTTCTCTACAGAGGGATTTATATAGGTTTCAGTTAGGCAGGCATTTTTTCACATGAACATCAGTCAATACCTTTGTTCTTAAAGTCAAAACAGTAAACAGTCAAATCTTTTCACCTCTTTACATATACAGATAACAAAGCAGTCATTTCCGTAAACACATCAATCACATGCCTAAACCCACACATTCAATCAGGTGGAAGGGAAGCTATTTGATGCCTAAACACAGTCACTGAGACTAATGGTTTGTGCAAACATCTTGAATTTATGATTCATGTGAAGACAAAGGCCTTAAGAGAGGATTGGCTTTACCGTTGAGCCGTGGGGAGCCCATGGTCCTCACAGGACTTGGAGTCCATGTTTTCACAGATGAAACTAGAAGAACAAGCCAGGCACCCAGAGTTGGATTAAGAAGAGGGTGATTCACCACATCTATAAATCGTGATGACTGTATGTGACATATTTACCTGCATGAATAGGAGATTCAAGTTGTGGCTGGTTGTCACTGGTGTCTGTCTGGCTGTCTGATTGCGTATCTGTGACATTTGAAGGAGCTGACTGCATTGGACTACTTGGTGACTCAGGACCCTTCAGGGCTGGAGAGTCTGCTACTTTGGTGGTTGCAGTGATTGGCAAGTGTGGCATCGCCATAGATACTGGGGAAGAGTTTCGCTGCGGCACCCCAATGGGGGGAGGACTCTCTCTTAAAGGCACGGTAGAGTTTTCTGATAAGAAAGATGCAGGGTAACAACACACGTAGGTGAATAACTACATACCAAATCAGAATGTTTGTCAACATAAAGATTGGCTGTACTTCCAGGTGGATAACCTGCATCCAGTCAGTGTTGGAAGCAACTCATGTTAAGAAACAGTATATACAAAATAAACAGACTGGACCAAAATGTTGGCTGTAATGTCAAGTGTTACCAAGTACATGATGGGTTAGACTGAAGTTTTTCCTATTCTTAAAGCCCAGTGCAATCTGAATGAATTTCCTTCTGCTGTGGACAGCTTGCTAGCCTTCACACTTCATTTAATGTAGGAAATACACGGAACTGTGAGAGCTAGCAATCCAGAGCAGTGGGAAATCTGGAGTTACAATTGTTGTTGCCTCAAATCCGATTGTTAAGAATTAAGTCCTGACAGCTGTGCTTATCTCCAAAGAGCTGGCAACTGCATAGTGCTAGTGACAAACAAGCATTTAGCCTGATAAACAAATATTTGTTTCCTCACAGTAGTGCAAGGTTACATAAAAGTGTCAGTTATTTGAATGACTTTAGCATTTTTGAACATTTTAATGATATAATCTATCAGATATTACTTGCAGACCTACTCTCAGAACTAGTGCAAAATCCTGTTATACCAATGTAGCACTACCTGCATTATCCACCTGGAAGTAAGTTCTGTGCTGATTTGTCCCATAAGCATTACCACTAATAACTAAATGTGCCAAAAGCTGTTCTTTGGAGCGAAGCCATAGAAGAACCATATTTTCACCAACCTTTCAGTGGATGATTCTTTAAACAATCTTTTAGTAAATGAAATGTGTGTCAATAATATTTGAAGTTTGAAGGACCTCCATTTAGTGTAGAGGTTCTCAATCTCAATTATGTTTTTTTCTAGGACTATACCTCCAACCTAAGAACCACTCAGAAAGAGTGTAGAGTGTAATTAGCCATAAAGTGTTACCTGCTGTGGATGCATGTCCATTTTCAAGGCCAGTTTGGGCTGGAGCTGGATCCACCTCAATGGGTTCCTCACGTTCAACACTCTACAAGACATAAGCACACCACATATTTAACTTCTCATATTATCTATGCTTAGGTTCAAACGGCTGACAGGCAAGCCTAACAAAAATGTACTTGACCAATATATTTGCATAGTTTATTATTCATTTGTTTTGTTTCTTTGGCCCTGTTTTAGCCCTAGGTCATTTGGATAGGTAAACACTGAGTCTGTCTCAGTCTCTTGGCTTAGCTCCTGTGCTATTCCAAAAACAAGGCCAAACAGCTGACAAAGTCGTTGCCATACGCCCATCTGGCAGCACAGTGATGAACATATCATAGCTGTCCAAAAAACCAACTCCATTTATCTCCATTTATTTCAATTCTCATTTTTCTACATTAGCACAGTGGCTGCCCTTTACACTTTGTGAGAATTTCATTATGAATGGACCTAGAGAAGTGCTCCAAGTTGTATTATGCACTATGCTACACCAACCACTAAGAGCTATGGTCATTAGTTTTTATAGCAGTCAGTTGGAATTGGATATTGTAAGATTTGTAAATGAAAGAACCCCCAAGAGTAACATGATCCTGTCTGTTTATGCATCTCCATGAGATAAATTATGCTGAAGATTTTTCATGGCTCTAAGAAGAAACACTCGAATAGACTAAGGAACACATGACATTTGATGCAATCATCCAATAAGGCCTAATCAGTGAGATGAAAGAGCCTTACATTCCTGTGAGGCTCCATGTTCTCTAGAACTGGGATCTCATCTCCTAGAGTACTCCAAATGATGGGTGAGTGATGTAATCTAATCAGTCTATCCTGACAACCAGATTTATGCTTTCCCTATCAGGACTACTAGGGCAGCCTATCTGCCACTTTCACCATCAGCCTCCTTTAATCTTAAATCACAGTGCTGGATGCTTTGTGGCTTCAAATGTTTGTTCCATCCAGTCTGCTGTAACCCTTAATAGTGAACTCTCATGCACTATTCAATGTGTCCCAAATACAGAACCATCTGCTGCTGCCAACACAGCAAAAATAGACCCTGTTGATATCAATGGCCTTGAAGCCCATGAGTGTGCAGCACATAAAGGTTACAGGCCTATCCCCCTTCTCCAAAGTCTTCAACTGCCAAATGGTAATCACATAAGACTTTTGCCTCTAGTAGAAATAGCAGTGAGCTGCCTTTCTTGAATCAAATGAAACTTGGCTCTCATTCCATCCGAACCTTGTGCGCAGTCATCAGTCACCATGGATAACCTAAGTGCTTAAATAAGCTCATTCCTACAAGACTGATCGATATCACAGCATAAACCCTCTTCATCACTGCACAGCAGACCTGACTAATGAGGAAAACCTCTTTCAGCTTTTCTGGGAACTTGCTTACTTCTTCACTCGCACCCTCTCACAGGCACGGACAAGCACAAACAGACACAGGGGGGTGTAAAAACTGAGCATGTAATCATGCGCCAGGAATATAAAAATAAGCTGTGTAGTCCCACACACACACAGCCGCAGTAAAAAGAAAAGTGAATTCCTGAGAGTGAGATGTGGGGAGGTAATTGAGCCCATGGAGGAGAGGCCAGGTGACGTCAGCCTGAAGGTATGCTGGAGGGGTTTGCATTGCGGAGGGGCGAGGGGCTCAAGCAGCTGGCCATCCCACTGGGAGATAGGGGGAGACAGAATCCACCACTCAACCATGAAAATCACGCAGCTCCAGTTCCCTGGCCGAACACGTAGCTCTCTGGCTGTGGCCCACATCGACATGACAGGGCTCTAGCCGTGGAAACTTTCAGGGTGGGAGTGGTGAGTCATGCAGCGTTCCCCTCAGAGGGAGCACTGCTGACACGTGCCCTGTCCAGAGTAGCCTCACAGGTCAGTAGAGGTAGAGCGCCCTCACTAGTAGAGCCACCATGCAGGCTCATGTAACTAACATTTATTTCTATGATTGCATTGCAAAGTTTGGCATTCTACATGATTCAACTCATCTACTCATTAGCAAGGCTTTTGGTAGTTGAAATCAGAGTGTTAGAAGTGGGAAGACACTAAATTCTGTGACACTCCTGGATTAACTTCAATCAATCAATTGACTAGTCGACTGACTGTGTCTTTTGATGTTTCCTCTCCCTTTGACCCTGTCACTGTGTCACTATCATTTAAAGCAGCAAGGGATTTCTCTTTTATGGGGCAGCAACACAACAGAAGCCAGTCTACCCCCAACACTTCCTTTAGTTCTCTTTACACACCCTTACGTTCCACCCAGCTGAGATAACTTACAAACTTTAAGATGTAACTGACAGGCTAACATCTGCTTCATTACATTTGTTTTAGGTGGTATGAGCTCATTTTTAGCTAAAGTAAAATTATTGACTTATTTTCAAACATAAAGAAGCACTAAATTCTGATCCCAAGTCTGGTGCTGATCCAATCTCTGATATATGAGTGTGATATAGAGGTGTGTGGCTTAAACTGGTGGAGCAGACTGTAGTCTTACAGCATCTAGCCACAGTAGTCTTTTATCATAGAATTTTTTGGTCCTTAAAGAAAGAAAGAAAGTTTTTCTGCAAACTGAAATATTACTTTGGTTTGGTTTAATTGAAATATGATGCTATATCTTCTCACTGGGGCTAATAAAAGACATGAAACTCGAGTGTAGTGTTGCATCTTTCTTGTTTAATCGACAAGTGAAATCAGGGTAAGCCCCCTGTTTGTAGGTAATCAAGATGTATTTAGGCTGTTTTATAGGCAGTTCAAACAGTATTTTCTGTTAGTTTAAGGAACTATTAACCCTATTTTTATTCTATATTTCTATAGGACTATGTGTGATTTCTTTTTTGGCTCAGTATGAAATGTAAAGCATTCAGCCACACATTCGTATGATGCAATCTAACGGATTATAAATGAGCTCCTAGTCAATCACAGTTGCCCTTCTTGATAATAAATGTATAGAGAATGTAGACTGTGTTGTAAGCAGTATATATTTCACTGCATTAAAAAAAAAAACGCACCCTGCATGTTTGTGATGACACAAAGTACACATGACAGAAATGGTAGCTTCGAAGGGTCGACCACTCAGTCTAAAAAAAAATTCTAGGAGACACAATGTAGTGCATTGCAATCTGTATGTAATATATTAATGGTTGTAAGTAAATGACACGTCAAAGTATAAATTCTCTTTGTTACATCAGTGTCATGAGATGCCAATCATTGTAGCTCTACTCATGCAGTCCTGCTGTGACAGTTGACTGATGAAAGGTGGACAGACATCTGTTGTGTTTTTTCTGTGTCTCACTGCGCAGAGGGTACCTGAGCTAAATGAAGAGGCTGAAGAGGAATCCAGCCATACCTAGCACACACACATACACGACTCTCCCGCACAGCCACACAAGCGTTGTCTCTCTCCCCCAGGAACAACAAATCCTCCTGTCTCAGAGAGTGCGTCATCACACCAGCAGCGGGGAGCAATAAAATATGTGCAGGAAGCTGGGAGGTGAGATATTAGACAAGGAAAGCCCTGAGCCACAGCTCTCCTGCTCCTCTAGAGATTTCAGGAGAGGAGCCAGCCACAATCTAACCCGCAGGGAACAATGCTGTTCTTGTCTCCTGATGATTCTCAGAGATACAGTGAAAGCTGCTATGACACAGACACGGCTTAATCCCAGAGCACATCTCATCATTCTCCAACAGACGCCAACAAACTGAATAGCCGGGTCGATGTGCCATCATGTGTCAGTTTCTACAGTGTTCTCTTCCTTTTACATTGTTCTACAATGTTCTTCTCCACACTGGTTCATTTGGCTTATCAGTTCTTTTTATGGATCAGTCTAAAACTGACTGCCAACATTAGAATGTAAAGCATCCTGCAACTCATTTGAAACTCTCTTGCAACATTTGCAACCATCTCAACTTCGTCAAACATGTTTGCATGAAATCAAAATGAAGATAATGCTTCACATGATCACATCAAACAACACTTTGAAAGACTAATTTCACTGGATCAGGTGACAAAAAAATAAAACTGAAGATGATTTACTGGGCGGTTGAAAAGGAGATCCTCCGTTTGTGTGAAGTTAGTCATTTTTGTCAGTTACCTGAGCCATGACAGCAAACAAATGGGAGTTTTTTGAAGCTATGTTTCTGTGACTAGCTGACTTAACTAGCCAGCTGAGACTTTTAATCTTTTACTTTCTTTAAACAGCTGTTTGAGGCAGCATTTAATCTTCTTTGTTTCCTTGCTTTTATCATAATCTATAGACTAAAGAATTTCTTTTCTTTATACCCCCCTAATTTTCCACAAATCAGAGATCTCAAATTCCTTTGGGACCAAATAACGAAAATGAGATGTGGTCCTTGATTAACCCGCAGTGCTAATAGATAAACAAATGAAAAAGTCAGATATATAGTACTGACAGAGAGATAGAGGAAATAAGGATGGCAATGATAGATGGAAAAATACATCAAAGACAAAAAAGAAACACTTCACAAATTACTTTCTATAGTGAAACAATACAATGTATGAAAATAAATGCACTGCTAATTTGGCTAACTTGTGGAGTAATCAAATGTGATGCAAGCAGTTGCTTTGTGTAACTGTGAAGTTGCATGGAAGTTATGTTTCATGCAACTAGTTGAATGAAAGTTTCAGTGTTAGCCAGCTTCAGAGACTCTGTAGAATGAAAACCCCTGGCCTAATCAGGTAAAGACAGAAGGCCTGATGTACTAAGTCTTTTGCAGCAGATTCAGGTACAAATTGGACGCATTGTGGCTGTATGAAACTGGTACACAAGCCTAAATATGCAGTTTATAGGCCGTGTGCATGGGAAGATGCAAAATGCACTTCTCTTCTTTATGCATCTGCATTTCAGGGAGGGCCTTGCAAAATGTGGGAGGTGTGCCAAAAACTTTGTTCATTAACACTTGTTGTCACCGAGCTTTTATTTTCTATTTTGTCGCAAGCTTTTGCTCCACTGTTTTGCTGCTCCTTTTAAAACCTGCACCTCATGAGCATGCAGTTAGTGGCTGGGGCTATGTAAAGTTTTCATGATTAGCTGAAATCTTGTAAATTGAACGTTAAATCAAGGCAGACTTTGTGCTGTGCTTGCGCTCATATCTACAAATGGACCAGAGGCCCTGTTCTACAAGAGAAACTGGCCCTGAGTGGCTTCTCAACCCAGTCATTTCAACCTATTTCAGTAAAGTACGTGCAAAATGACTCCGTCTCCACCCTACGCGGAAAGAAGCACCCAGGTTTCCTGTGTTCTTGCAGTTCCTGTGTACAGCCCAATCATAAGAGGGGAACAGTGAGTACTGAGCGAGACAATGGGCTCCCCTCGGAGAAAGGCTTTCATGTGAGTTTAAATGTCAGAGTTGTCCCATGTGAGCTCGCTCAGAATTCCCCTACATTGGCTGACTGCCTGAAAAATGTTGGGGTGCAAACAAGACGAATTTATTTGGATTATCAGAAGCTCATGGTGGACGTATTCTCTCAGCAGCCTCGGTGGTGAATATAATGAGAACCTAACTGCACAGGCGACTGCACACAGTGGCCGAGCAGGCATGGAACTGGCTGGAAAATAGAAAACTATTTGGCTTATGCTCCAAGGCCGGACTAAGGAAAGGTTGACTGAAGCTGAATGCCCGTTTTGATGAAGGACATGGGGGAGGCTGTGATCTTAGACCTATCTGAGTGGATATTCTCACTTCTGACATTTGAGCTTTGCGGAACTTTAGGACGGTGGAATGGAACACCGGCTACAATGAGCAGCATGTGAAGGAGCTCTGGGGGCTTGAATTAGGGTTATTCCAGCCCCTGTCACTCGAACTGTGCGTACAGACATAGTGCCGCAAATGCAGGTCTACACATAGCAAGCTCCTACAGAGCTCTGCTTTGGCATACATAAGCCACAGTGATAGCACTATTCATATTTTCCACCTAACATAGATCCAGGGCAAGGCCTGATCTGCAAATGAAAGGAGTGGATTCTATGGAAGGCATAAATCTCTCAAGAGGAGATGAATCATACTTCAGCATGAATGGAATAAGAATGAAATGCTTTGTAACATTTGTGGAACAGTACAGGCCAACGGTAGTTTGACTTTTACTGTCCCTCTTGTTGCTGTTAATGGAAAGTCAGTGGGATCTAGCGCTCATAAAGCAGCTTACAGAGACAGGCAATGAGAAGACACTCATCATAGGGGCCTGCAAGGGTCTTTGCTCTGTAATTTCCTCCTGGAACTTGCGTCTATGTGGGGAAAGAGGCCCAAACACCTGTTCTTCAAAGGACAAGAAGCCTGCAATTTCTCCCTCCAGAGGAAGAAGCTATGTAGAAGCAGCCTGGAGAGAGGCAGAGGAAAAGAGCATGCTGCCTCTCACTGGGACATTCAGCTGAACAACACTCACTAAACACTCATTCTAATTCTTAGAGGTTAACCTCAATCCAAACCTACACCTAAACTCAACCCTAACCTTGGTCTTAAAGTAATTCTAACAACGTTTACTCCCTTGAGTTTCACTAGATAGTTTGACAATTTGTAGATAAGCTATAGGAGACCATCAAAATAAAGTAAACATACACACAAATATATGCATATAGGCAAACTAGGCCACTAAGGCTGCTTTTAGCTTGTTTCCCAAAGGCCGCACATGGGTGTTTTTTGACTAGTCAGAAATTTAGTGGAGATATAAGCTCCCTGTTACTGTTTACATGAATTAATGCCACAAAAGAAAGACATATTTTTATTGTAGCTTTCACAAGCCTATTACAGTACAAAATCCAGATTAGATTAATTAAAACACACAGTACTTGATCTCTGCTTCTTTATGATTGATTGGTTTGATCGTGTGCCAGTTTGAATTTAACCAATTAGGTTGCCGATACCTGCCAATCCTATCAAAAATGTGTTTTGCCATCCATGTGGCAAAATCAAATGCTTCTATTGCTTATCTGTCATTATTTGTACAGCTCATGCTGCAAGAATAAAATGAGCATCTATAATAGGAGGGTATTGTATTGCTAATTGCACAATATGATACAACACATATTGCTGTATTCGCATCATCATGCAATACATTTTTGATACAGAATAAGAAAAAAAATGTTAACATAATTTTCATGTTCATTTATTTTTTTATTATTTATTGGTATTTTCCAACCCAAAAAGACAACAACAATTGTTAAAAGGATAACTGGTGCAAGTCACTTTTCCTACAACACATAAAATTAATACAAATAGTATAAAATAAAGTTCAAGATGTATATTACATGTTATAACATACATATTACATGGTGTTGTTATCACTCTAAGCATTACAAGGTCACTTACAATCTGATTTGATGTTTCTATATAAAGTGTGGTTCTACTTTTAGAGAGGATTTTAAAATGTGACTCAATCACTCCTAGTTAATGTGGACTCTCTACATCCGAGGACTGGTGCAAATCAGACTCTATAAACATCGCTGTGACATTCTGTCCATTCAGAATCTGCACTTTGTGGCTGCTTGAATCCTTTATGGAGAAGTAGCTGCTGTTTTGTCCTCGCATGCCTCCTGAACTGACACGTTTGAGTGATGTCTTTACAAATGAGTTTGCATAGTTGTGGTATTAGCATGGGTATTCAGTGTCGGCACACTGTCACGGTTCAGTCTACCACTCTTTGCACATCATTATTACACTCAACTAGGAAACCAAAGAGTTCCCAAACAGGAGATAAATGCAAGGATAAAGCGTACTCTCTCTGCTTGTCATGTCAAACAGCTTGGCTAATCGAGCATCCAAGGTAGACAAAGCTGAAGTTAGCTTTTTATTCATATTTTCCTCGGGAGCCAGACTGTAACTGCTGCACCATTTAAGGAGAAACCAAAAACCTGAATAAGAAGCTGGAATAAGAAGTTAAGTTTCAGATTCATTCAAGGTAGCTTAACCAAACCAGTTTTTTCCAGTTCCGTGAGTCTTTTAATTGTTATTTTAGGAATATCATGGATTGTGTTTAAAAAAACTATAGAAACCATTTGTGGTATTTTATAACATGAAATCTGTATATGATTAACAGCACGTATTGTCTTGCAACCCCAATGTCAAATAAAATTAACATTAACATGCATTTTGTGACATCCCTGGTCTGAGAGTCAAATGTTAAACAGACAGATTTTGTGGGCAGCACAGCACTAAGAAAAGCATGCTCTGGTGTTTCATTCTCTCATTTGGTGTGGTCCATCATAAAAATGCATACCCACAAGGAACAAACTGAACTGGAGAGTTTACTTGAAAGTGGACTGATTCCCCACGATCTTTAGCTGACCATGGTTCTGTTGGTTAGTGCACACCTGGGTTTGAGTGGAGAGTCCTTGCCAGCCATAATGAACTGAGCTAAAGTTTGACCGGTATGAAAGGCTGACTGGTGTGATGGAAGTGTCAGATGAACAAAACAGCCACATATATCAAAATTAATCTGCCAGCTATTAGGACCTTAATTACAAAGTACGTAATTGTGCTGAGCACTCTGTGAATGTGCTTTGGAAGCACAGCAATTGGCTGAGGAATGTGGCAGTAGATGCTCCGGCCGACCCTGGCCCACCCCCAATCACTCACGAGCCTTTGATAGCCTAATAGTTTGTCTGCCTGACAGCTACATGCAATGCAGCCTTCATATGAAGGATTTGATCCCAGTGTTTTAGGAGTAATTATGCAGAGACTTGTTTGGGCCATTATTTTGAAATGTGAGCAGCTGTGAGTCAGAAACCTTGCAAGGCTCAAACTGGCCATAATGTGTTGCCCATTTTAATTAAAGTGCAACATTACTCTTCAGTGGTAGCACAACTTGTACCATGATGAAATAAATCATGGGACATCCCACTTTTTTAACTTGTTTGTCATATGATCATGAACATAAATTGTATGCTATTATATAGCAGAACATTATATAGACATATTCAGTTTGCTAGTAAACTTTATTTATTCTACAGTAATGCTTTTGGGATTCGTAGCGGTGTGTTCACACCGAGTTAACGGTGGTGTACATTCACTTTCTCATGTCACATCATAATGTTTGCGGCAGTTCTATCTTAGCTTGTAAGGCATGCATGTAACATGGTAAGAGTGTGATGATTTAGCATTGCAATTAGCAGTATGCTAAACTGGTGGCTATAGGCTTCCATTACTTATTAGCTCTATTAGTCTCGTAACCCCAGCGCAAAAATAGAGAAATAAACTTTAGACACCAAACAAACCTTGGTTGACTGACTATGTTTGGGGGAAAGGAACCAATAGTGTGCATTTCATTTTTGGCCAAACCATCATTTTAAAAGGTCGTGATAAGGCATTGAGAGGCTTTGATTTTCAGTGGAATAGGTGACGACTGCAACAGGATGCTCAAACACTATCTCTGCAGCCCCACCTTTGGACGGGTGGGACAGGGCAGAGGCGAGGGTCAGGCACAGTGCCTGGGGCTGAGGACACTGGAGTGAGAGGGGGCTGGATAGAGGTGGGGGGTCAGGCCATCTTTCCATGACTGCACAGCAGTTGGCACCCGAGATCTAAGAGCTTGAGTCTGGTTTAGGGTTTCAAACCACCAGCTGCAGAAAATCTCAGCCCAGCCTTGCCCTCTGGCCCTGCCGGCAGACACAAGGGCAACCAAGATATATGGTAGAAGGACAATGGCTGGAGGAAGTCTTAAAGTCCAGCTCTCTGTTCTTCCAGTATTAATAAAAATAATCATAGTGTAAGGTTATAGACTACTGCTTGAAAGGTTGTAATGATAGTTGCTATTTTATTTAACAATAATCAGCTTTAAAAATATCCAGCTAAGTTACTATTATATTACATTCTATATACCAGAAGGTATTTTAGATGGTTTATTCAGAATAGCAGCAAAAAAAGTTACTAAATGACAAATAATATATCCATAATATATCTAATTGCAGTTATTTCTAGTCATGTTATCTGCTTTGAGATTAGATAACTGATTTGAAACCTATGAGGTTCTGTTGTAATAAGTACTCTCATAATAATAAAACCAGAATCATTTTATGTATCGTCGTGGTCGGTACCTGTCAAAAACTTGTATCTCTGTTTTTGTCAATTTTCATGTTTTGAAAATGTCAGCTGCTGTTTACACTGTGTCAAAATTATTTCATGACAAATAGAGCTTTAGAAATGATCCCATGTGACTTAGAATAAAATCTTGTTGCATTAACTTACATTGAAAGTTAAGAATGTTTTTCTTTCTCCTATAAAGTAACTTTTTTGGACAGATGAGGTTTTGTGTATCTGCAACAAAACTGGTTTATTTTACTGAGTATGGTGATTCTAATCTATTCAACAGGAGTGTATTAGGCTAAAGCTGAGCTCTGCTGCCTGACTGCATGTGAGTATGCACATGCACGCACACACATACACACCCACACACCTTCTTGGTGGGGAGGAACAATAGGTCTGCAGGGCAGTGAGGTCACCCCATAAACAGGGAATTATTAACCTGTAACCACGGAGATGAAAATACATGGCATTGCCTGGAAGTAATTAGGACAGCCAGGGGCAGCATGGGAGCGGCCGAATGCCTTTCTCTAAAGCCCCTCACCCACAGCCTGTTCTTTCACACTCTCTCTCTCTCTGTCTCACACACACGTTTGTTTTTATACAAACATTTGGTGGACGTGAGGTCTAACATATGTCCAATATACATTACACAGAACATCACTGTCCAACCTCTAAATCTCCAGAACTGTATCTTTTCAGGCTAAGAAAAAAGTTTTCTTAACTTTTAATGTTGGTTTAAAAGGAGCAGTCCCACCAATCTTTCAAAATGCCTGCTAAATTCAATCGTTAAGATGTAAACAAAGTCATTCAGAGTAGTTTGGACTGCTGTGAAATGCTCTGTTATAGAGAAACTTACAGAACCAGAGCAGTGGTGGTGAAAGGAACCCGACATCCAGAGCATTTAATGACCCTAAAAGCTACCTCACTGTAAACTAACACATGACATAGTTGTGAATATGCTGCTTGAAGCCTGAGACATTGTTTTATAATAGCTTTGGAAAGGTTTTGGCATAAAATGTGATTTGTAAGATCCATTCTTGGCCAAAAGGTACATGCAGGGTGTTGTGAGGCCAAATATTCCCAGATTTACCACTATTTTACTGTTAATGACATTACATGTAAAACTTATGTGTAAGGTTGCTGGTGACTTTGCTCATTTTAAAACTTAGTGGTCTTTAATGAAAATATTGGAACAGTCTTGGCCAATAATCAAGGTTTGAATATTAGTATCAGAAAAGAAAAAGTGGTATCGAGCCATCTCTAATGTGAAGAGAAGCTGCTATTCAAATGCTGTAAAAATAAAAACCAAAATGTATTTACAGTCATATGCAACAGTTTGAACACATTCAGTCAAAATACGTTTTGTTGATTTTCTACATTAAAATAAGGTAACACATCATCTACAGAGAACACACTTAGAACAGGTCAATTGACCAGGGGCACCCATACTTTTGCATACAAGTGTATATGACGATATGTAACTACTTATAAGTAGCTGATTCATGTAAATGGTTTTGTCACTTTCAAAAAATGAAACATCACTTTTGTTACAGAAAAAAAAAACTTTTTTCCTGACTACAAAGTCAGGAGTGTTTTCTTGGTTCTGACACTGTGAATTAGCCCTGAAAGAACTACTAGCCTCGAAAATAGACAAAAACGTGCTTACAGGCTCTGCTGTCCACTCCTTTGTATTAATAGCCACAGCTACACTTTTTGTTCTATTCTTCCTCTTCTGCCAAGAGTCTGTGTTGGACATGGAGATCCAGGCCAGGCTACAGGAGGAGATTAAATGCTCTGTTCCATTGTGAGAGTGCTGGCACCAGGCCGGGAATCTCCACAGCAGGGCTTAAAATGTCATGGACATCACAAACACTCAAACCCACACACACATGTACACACATACACAAGGAGGGAGAGAAAGACTGAGTAACACTTAAAAAAAAAGCCTATAAAACTCTGATATTCATAACCAGGTGTGGAGTTTAAATGTATGATTTTGAAGCCTTGCAGGCATTATCAGCCTTTCCTAATGGGGATAATGGAATAATCGCATGTTTGCAATCACACTGAAAAAACAGTGGTGCATTGGATTCACTTGATTATTTTTACATGAATAAAATGTATTACATCGATTTTGTGTTTTTTACTTTTGGTAATAACTGTGTGGCTGTAATTTGGCTATTGGTGGTGAAGATGTTGAACTGGTGGACAGCCTTTGCCAGCTTGGATCAATTATTAAAAACAAAGGATTCAGCAATCAAGAAATATGACACAGATTGGCCCTCAGCAGAGCAAAGATGAAGGAACTTGAAAAGATCCTCAAATGTACTGATGTGTCTCTACAAACAAAGATTAAAACTGTCCAGGCCAGGAGAAATATTGATGCTTTTGAACTTTGGTGTTGGTGATGACTTTTAAGAGGTGAAGGAAAAAACCAGTAACACTGTAGGGCAGTGTTCAGAAGGGTATATGAAACATACACTGCTATAAAAAAAAATCTGTAAAAAAACAAAACAAAACGATAAAAAGTCAAGCAGCAGGGTTGCAAGACAAAACCTGTTCATTTAGAGTAAATGTCTGTTTTGTTGATGATGGTAAAAAAAACTGTAAAATTACAGTCTTTTAATTTCTTAGAAATACTGCCTTTTATTGTAATTCAACACTTTCTCTAGTTTGACTAGTTATTCTGAAATACAGTATTTTACCATAAAATAAGTCACAACCATTAAAATAAAAACAAATGTCTGTAAAATAAAGATGATCATTTGTGTTTGTCAATTTAACCGCCTTAAATGGCCACGACCCACCAGCGGGCCCAAAAATTATTAATATTAATATTAATTAATTAATATTACACATTTCTATAACCTAAGAATAGCTCAGCCAGTTTACATTGAAGTCACTGTAATTACTGAATAATAAGTCTTAGTATGAAAATAAGCCTGGGATTTTCAGGGGTTAAATTCTATTTCTGCAGTGTTAAAATTTAAGCTCACATCATCAGCATCATGTCACTGTGATATACTTTAGTTACAGAGTCATAATGCCGATGATGTGAGCTTAAATCTTATAAATAGTAAAATAAAATTCACTTTACTTAAAGGACACATGTATCAGCAAGTGTCATGGCACAACTTCATATCAGAAAAAAGATACACGTCACCTGGCATAGATTTTATGTAAATGTCATGTAGCCTTATGAACACTGCCCTACAGTAAAGAGTTACCAAACAAACAAATGGATGCTTCAAGCTTCACCTCCCACTCTAAACCCAGATAACCAAACTCTTATTTTGGACATATCGTAAGAAGAACCAATTCATTAGAAAAGACAATTATGTTTGGAACTGTTGAAGGTAAAAGAGGAAGAAAATGGCCAGCAAGAAGATGGATGCAGACAATCAGACTTGGCGGCACTTAATAATGATAATAATAACTCTGTTGATGTCATATGTTTTATGTATGTGGCAATGAGGCACACAATTGCATTACGTTTTTCCCTGCAAGGCCTGCCTGCCTATGTGGAGCGCTATCACCAAATACAGAGAAACATCAGACCAAATATAGATCTGAGTGTACAAGATCAAGAAGCATTCCTCTGGGCTCCATGTAACCAAAACGTCCAGGATTAAGAATAGCCTAGGCATATTTAACGGGTGGGTATGCAGTCAGAAATCCAGATGTGCTGGCATACAGAGGTGAGTGGTGGGCGATACGGTACATAAGGCTGGCAAACGCCCACGCACGCTCACGCATGCTGCCCATGTGAGCCAAAGCTCACAGCCAAAAGAGCTTTTAAGCCATTACGGTCATTTAAAAAACATATGCGTCTTAGGTCATACCTGGGTCAATAGCAACATAATACAGTGTCTCATTTACGGTTGAGTGCTGATTGCAGGAGCAGGGAGGGCGATAAGAGCAGGGCTGAGTAATGCTATGAAAGGTTCTGATGAGGCGTTGATTTAAAGGGGGCTTGCTAACCAGTAATATGGGGTATATAAACCTCCTCCCATCAATTAGCCCAGAACAAACAGTACTGAGTTCAACCTGTTGACATGAGACAAGTTTTATATGAACATGCTGGATATTTTGATGCATACAGGGGTGTATGGCCAAATGGCAAAATGTTCGTGAGACCTGAATATCCCAGGGTGAGAGAAAAACCGAACCTAACCATTTGACTGGTCCCTGCTAGGATTTTCCTTTTTTGAAAAAGTAAAAGCGCTATAAGATTGTCTTTTTCCCCTTTTTGTTAAGAGTTTTTTTTAGACCATTTAAAAATACTAGCCGACCCTTAGGGTACGTGAAACTCCATATTCCAATGTTGTATTGAGCAATAGAAATTGGGGATGCAAAATGAAATTGAATTAATATGAGTATGACAGATAATTGCTAAAAAATAAGGTGACACTTTACTGATGGACAGCTTTCGTAAAGCTACATGACACCTAAATAAGCCTTTAATAACAACTGGCTTAGACCTACAAAAACACTTATGGTCATTGGTGACCAATTGGCACTGGTCATTGGTGTCATTTCACCTCAGAGGGTTGCTTGTTGGAAAAGGCCTTTATAAATGTTTATATAGGTTTATGTCAGTTGTCCTGCTTGCGTAGGTGTTATGTTGCCTAATAATCGCCTTCAGTAAAGTGTTACCAAACAATGATTGGCACCGGACAGAGGTGTAGATTTGATTCAAAAATGTCTGTATTTTATTTATGTCTGCCATTTAATGAATGTTTATGCAAATATGCACATAAAAATATCAGCCTAGAGTTCTCATATCAGTGCATCCTTAATAGAAGTCGTCAAAAATTACTATAAAATCTCATTACATTAACATACATGATACATTATCTCAAGGAGTCTCAAGGAGAAAGATATCATTTCATATTGAGAAAGTCTGGAGACGATCATGACAATTTGGGGCTAAATATGGGTGGGAATGTAGTTATTAGGGTGGGAACAAACTGAGTGTGTAGAGCTTACAGTATGCTGGTCAACATTGTCTGACAGTCAATAAGCCTGTCATTAGCCCAATGGATCTATGGCTGGAAAGTCCAGCAAAAAACCCCAAAAAAAGCATGTGGATGTGACGCAAGCACCCAAACATTGGCCCTGTAATCAGGAGCTTATGAGTTTGATCCTTAGCGATGCCACAGCTATCCGTGACTGGGAACCAGTGACAGCGCTCTCTCTGGGTGGGTAGAATGATTCTTTTCCTTCCCTCACTCAGCATTATGTTAGCCAACACAGGGATCTGTTGGCTAACAAGACAAAAGTTAGTGTTTTTCTCCAAGCACATTGAGCTGTCCAATGATGCTGTGTTAGTGGCAGTTCGAAAATATGGCGCTTCACGTGTCCTGAAAGAAGCTCGTACTAGTCTTCACCCTCCCAGCTTGATAGCTTCATATGACAGAAGGAAAGCTTCGTAGTGGAATAGGTGTAAAAATTGGGAAAATTGGTAAAGAAATAAACAAATAAATAAATAAATAGATAAATAATTTCACAACATAATCCAGCACCAAAAGATTTCAAGATGACCCCAAATGTATATTTTCATCACAGGATCACGGCTGACCCTGCAAGATCATGAAGATGTTGTGTTACAACAGCCACTGTGTGTGTGTGTGTGTGTCTGTGTTCTCTCACTGAGACAGACTGCCCTCTGACAGACTATCCACAGATAACAAGCATGCACATCTTATCTCTCCCCTGGACCTCCTACACTGACTCACAGACCCTGGAGAAGCTCTATCACACACACACACACACACACACACACACACACACACACACACACACACACTTACTGAAATGAGCCTCCTGTCAGAAGACAAGGTGCGAGAAATGTACAGTGCACCACCACGCAGTGGTCCAGAGTCATGTATGATAACCCACTGACCTGAGAGCAATTTGTTCACAATTACCAGGAAAAAGGGGGAAGTGGATACAACCCCCCCAACACACAGATGGGACAGAGCAGAAAGGAATGTGGATGTGTAGTGTTGGGGTGGTGCAGATGTTGTTCTCTGACTGTCTATGTGTCTCTAGCACTGACAGGAGCTATGAGGAGCTTCCTAAATGACCCTTGATTTGGACGTATAGTTCCTGGAAGAAACATTTGTAAAGGACTTTGATATTATATAAGTTTCTTCCAACATTAAAAAGGTTCTTAACTTCAACATCCGTAACATGGTTTGAATAGCTGGCAGTGAATATTTACCCTATCATTTAAAGAAGATGTTCAAAAGTGGGAAACCTTACATTTATCATTGGCAGGTAGAATAAACTGCATCAAAATGTCAGTATTACCCATATTTATGTTTCTATTTCAGTGTGTTCTGGTACACCTAACCAAGGCCTTTCTTCACGCAATAGATAGTATTATATTGTCATTTGTGTGGGGAGGATACATAAGACAAAGCAAAGAAGGTGGCCTGGCTTTTCCTAACTTAGAAAAATTATGCTATGGGGCAGTAAATGTGAAGAAGGCAGTACTTTGGTATCAGTCCTCACAGCTAAACTGGTGCAGTGGGAGCTAAACTGGTTTTTGCCGGGAAGCTGATGTCGGCACTTCATCTTCACTTCCAGCCTAAGTAATAGCCAATTTACGTCTACCAGCTTTGAATTCTATAACTTGCCCTATTGTAAGATATACTTTAAAGATAGGGTCCTAATTCCAGTGGCATTTTGGCCTCACTAGATTTTCTAATGTAGATCCCATTTTCATACCATTGTCATTCAGCAAAGTCTAACATTATGTGTATGTTTTGGACTTGTCCAGTATTGTCAAGTTTGTGGTTGGCAATTACTAACTGTTTATCTGAAGCATTTGAACTGGAGATGTACCAAGTTTTGAATAAAGTTTATTTGGGCTGATTAACACAGATTTAAAAATTCCAAACAGGATTAAGGAGGCCTTGGCCTTTGGTTCCCTTCTGGCTAGGAGGAAGATATTGATTAATTGGAAATCATCCTATCCACCAAAGGCCTCACAGTGGCTCTGTGATCTTTTCATTAAATTAGGAAATATTAGGTTTTCATCTGGAAAGGCATCTGTAAAATTCCATAGAACTTGGGATCCCATGATTGCATATTTTGAAAAGTTGAAATGTTTCCCCACTAACTAGCATTCCCAGTTCCTCTTCCATATGAATGTCATTCTTTAACTGGAATTCTAATGTGTATGATGATCTGACCCTATCTGTATTTGTTTGGTTTCTTCCCGACCTAATTAATAATCATATAATGTAATATGGGTTTTTGTTCAGTTCATGTCATAATGTAAAATGTGGAATGTATACATGTGTGTCTGTGACAGTATATTTGTATATACATACAAAAATACATACACCTGCATATGTCTTCTTAGGTTACAGTAGTGTGTAATAAAATTTTGGAACTTTAATTGTATGACCCATGATATGACCAAGTGAATGTACATTTTTTACCTGTATTTGTCTCAGTATAACTGGGGAAATGCTTTTTGTCTGCTTATTGTAATGGTGAATCGTAATGAGTCAAGAAATTGATCGCAGTCTGCTTAAATAATTACGGTCATCTCTAATAATTGAGATCAGGCAGTTATGTAATAACTGTGACAGGCCTATTTACAAACATGCTTTGTGCAAGAAGCATCCACTGAGAGGTTCTTCTAAAAGTGGTTTTCATTCAGCATCACTCCAAACAAGCCTTTCTGGCAAGTCTATTTTTACGAGTGTACTGCCTGGAACTCTGGCAAAGTCCAGTGGAGGGGCAATGGATAGGAGGGGGTGGGGGGGCTGTGTCCCGGGTGTTCTTCTAATCCTCACTCACTCAATGTACTTCAAATGAGGCAGAATGTCGACACAATGGTCCATTGAGACCGCAGAAATGCAGCGGTAATTGGCAACAGCAGCGCTGGACTCTTCAGCACAGACAGCATGGAGGAGTGGAGGAGAGATTATTTGTGGAACAGAGGCATTCCTCTGGTGTATAGTCCTGCTGGAGCTCACAATTGGGGGGAGACGAATCCTGCGTACCCCCCGATCCACCAAAGGAACAGGGTTAATGCGGTCTGGGACAAGCTCTGAGAAACTCCAGGAGGCCATGTAGAGACCACGCAGCCCAAAGACGTGGAGTGAGTGGGAAGCGTGAAATATAAAGTGTATAGTTGTCTTGGAGCTCACCAATGGGGAGAGAGGAACCAGGGTTGCCAAGCTTAGGATGTGGATTTACTGATTATTTTGATCTTTAAAAGTGTTAATAATATAGTAGGATTCTCTGGAATGATGCCACAAAAGAACAACTTTTGGTTCCTCAAAGAACTTTTCAGTGGATCATTCTTGATGAAAAAAACAATCTTAAACCTAAAGGTGCCGAAAAGAGTTCTTTGTGTGACACCACAGAAGAATCTAAATGAGATGAGTGAGTTTAAAGAACTTCCACATTATGCAAAGGTTCTAGGAAGAACCCATACATAGAACCCTGACATTAGATGAAACTTCTTTAAGCCTTTAAAAAGTTCTTCACAAACCTCTTTTTCAAACATGGTTCTTCAGGAAACCGAAAGTGGCATCACTCCCAGAACCCTTTGTGGCACCTTTTTAAAGGGTACTATTCAACTGAATGGTTCTTTAGGGGACCAAATGTGGTTCTTCTATGGCATTGCCCCAAGAACCCATTGTGGCACCTTTATTTTAAAAGTGCATTGTGTTGGCTTTTGTGGACACACATTGCAGAATGTAGATGTTCATAGCTATGAAGAAAGCTTGTTGGCAGCAGGGACAGGTTAATAATAGGATGTTTTTATGGACAGCCAAACTTTTGACAGATTTATGGACAAGGTGAAATGTAGATATGTGTTTAGAAACTGTTTATACATTTACAGGAGGTTGGCAGCCCTGCGAGGAGCCCAGCGTACCCCCGGCTCCACCAAAAGAATGAGGCTAATGTAGTCTGGGATGAACTCTGGCACAAAGCTCCAGGAGGCCATTCAGAGACCACGTAGGCCACATAATGATAGTGAAAGAAAGATTGATGTGTGCAAGAGACAAACAGAGCAACCAAGAAAGAAAGATGGCACAGATACAGCGGCGACAGACCGAGATCGAATCCTGGATAAAAAGACGGATGAGGAGGAGATGTGCAGAAGATGGAAGACACGCACGGAGACCAAGGCTGGAGACAAGGAGTGAGTGGGGAGTGAGAAATAAAGTAAAGCTTGATAGGCTAAGTATGAAATCTGCAGGTGCTCATAGCTGAGCTGTGTGGACAACTGCTGTAGAACAGGCCAGCACACATCCCTCTCTCTCTCTCTGTCTCTCTCTCTCTCTGTCTCTCTCTCTCTCTCTCTAATGCAGGGTCGTAGCCCGGAGCACAGGCAGTACTCCTCAGAAACACTGAAACTTCTGTGCTGTCCAAGGCCGGCACGTAGCTAACTCATTATGGAGCTTGCAGGTGTGGATGTGGCAGGAGGGAAGATAACAGCCTCCACACACTCTCCCTCACGGCCAGAAGCGGCTTGAGAAAAATGAATATCAGCACTGCTTTTTGACAGCTAATTGGACTATCCATGCTCAAGCTTGTACTGCGTTATTTTGTAGCCACTGTTGGAGGGAGGCTTTACAGAATGCTGGAAAAAGCCCGATTCAATCTAATGAGAAACGGAACTTATTTTGGGTAACACATTATTTGAACCCTGCTACATAACACTGACATTACCGGCCACAGCAGATGTCATATCAACGCTGTCTGAATTCATATCTCCAAATTGGTCACTTTACACAAGTAAAAAGTTTCTTAACTTGTAATGGAAGGTAATGTAAGTTTTTCCAAGTAATTTTAGACTTTTTCTATTGATGTGTCCATCAAGAAATTTTAACACAATTATATTTGGATTTCTGCAGTTGTCTGATAATTCAAATGGTCATGTAAACAACATACGCTGATTTCTTAGATCGGAATAAGGTCTAGAAATCCAATTAAGACATCCAATTAAGAGAGCTGGATTTTAGCTCAGTAATCAGATTTCTCAGTGCCTGTGTACTCTTACTCTGATTTCTTTCTGATTTCTCAGGCTGTGCATGTGCGAAAACAGACCGCGTTACCGGAAATAAGCAAGAATCTTCTGGATGATGTATGTTCATATTTTCAGGTACAGTGGCGCAATGTTTTTTTTAAAAAAGCCACAGCATGAAGTTTAAGTGTTACATTATGTTTATGTCACATCTTCTTCTGTGAGTTTATTGGCTGGTTGCAAAGCAGAAATCCAATTATAGTCTGACTCATGAAAACCCTACAGTTTTCCCATTTTCTGATTACTCAAGTGCATGTAAACAAGTTGATCGGATTACTGACAAAATATTATTTTCTGCAGTTTTCAATCAGATTATTAAGTGCATGTACACACATTAATGGTAATGGTAATATGACCCTTTTATATTACTGCGTATAATCTGACTCGTGACAACATATGACATCTGCCATGAGATGTTTATGGCATGTGAATGTTAAAGTTATGTACACTTTATGTACACTTTACATATGTTAAGTACACTTCGGTTGCTTGTTAGACTGAATGGGATTTTGCCAACATTCTGTAAAGCTTGTCCAACCTAGCAACAGTCGCTAGGAAAAAACACTTGTGGGAAGAACATGGAGAAACAGCCAGAGAAACGTTAATGATTCCCAGAGTACCTTTTCACCAAATGACCCTTTCATAAGAAAGCTGCTTATAAAGTTTACAACATGGATCTATTGATTTGCATGTTATGCAAATAAGTGTATTTTCATGCTGTGTATGGTCTGATGTGGGTCCGGTGCAGACTGAGCTACTGATAGATGGGCGAGGGCTGGACAGAAAGCTGGTCTAAGTGTGTTTGCGTCTGAGTGTCTTGGGTCTAACAGCACTGTGAGTTACAGGCTGCAGCTGTGAGCTCAGCTCAGGAAAAAAAGGAGAAGACTCAAATAAAAGAGAAAGAGAGCTTTTCCTGGTCTGCAACTGCTGGATCAAGAGCAGTCCCATGTGCAGGCAATATGATGACCCCTGAACTATAACCTCAAGCCAGAGAATCCACTTGGAAGTTTAAAGAAACAAAAACATAATTAAAGTTTAATCCAAATTGCTTCCTGTTTGATTACATTCGTAGATTTTCCTAGTTTAAGTAATTCTGTTCATGACTCATTTCTGCTAAAACCACTAGATTGAATTACTTGGGCTTTTGCCCGAAACCAAGTCAAAGTAAATCTGCCAGACACATCTGAGTGGTTGACCATTCTAACATATGGAGGCTAAAACTAAATGCTCCACAATCTACCAGCTGTCATCTTACAGCACTTTGTCTTGAGCCAAATTCCTCCTTAGCCCTCAGATTTATACATCGTTAATCAAGCTTTTAGGGACATCACCGATTTTGGACACTTTGCGCAAAAGGCATGTGTAAAACTTTGACTTTGGCCAGGAACACGTAACAACTCTTTGTATGCTTTTCAGCGTTTGCACGTCTAAATATTTAGGTTTCCAATGCCAAGTTCTTTTTGTACTCATAAAGGCTGACATCATCCTCCTCCTTGGCTCAGAAAACACACTCTCGTTCCAACTCCTCCCACCCACTCTTCTACAACTCACGCTTTCACAAGTCAAGAGATGCATTCACTTGTGGTTCTGCACTGCCAAATGTCACCAATAGGAAACAATGCCATCACTGCCATATGTTCCCACAGGTTTAGGCCAATTGTTTTTGGCCACCAGTTACAGGATGAAAGGGTACACGGTATAGAGATGGCAGAGGGCCCAGTGAGTAGCTAACCCTAACCATAACCCTAGCCCTAGCTATAGAGAATAATTTAGGGGTTTCATTCCGAATAGACCACTTTCAAGATGATTTTTTTCATGATATATGTTGTTTAGAGTGAGCTATATAATGATTAATGCTGCTTTTATTAGAGAAAAAAATTGTGTTTTCCATTAAACGTCATCTATTATACTTTTCAAAAACTTGTTATATCCCAAATCATTACAAATGGATATTCAGCATTTTGGAATGAAACTCTTCAACTGTATAACAAAACAGCAATGGCAAGTCTTGGAATAGCAGCTGGAACACCATGATGTACTACCACCTTCAACAGAATAGGTTAAAAACTGTCCTAAGACTGTGTTGACATCAATCAATTGTGGCAAGGTGCTATCATTAAATCATATTGCATCTTGGTTATGAAAATACTACACTGTACTGACCATTATTTAACTGAATTTAACTGAATTGTGGTGAAATGTGAGATTTCCTAAAGAATCAAATAGAATCATTGTGTGATCAGAGATTCCCACCCCTACTCTCACACAATCTCACACCGAGTGTACTCACGTTGTTCTTGCTGGTGACGGAGAAGGTGGCCCTGCTGGAGAAGCGCGTGGCAGTGGGGCTCATAGCTGAACCACTGGCTGAGCCGGTCAGTGCACCCACGCTGGGGGCAGGAGGAGAAGAAGTGAGCTGGTTTCCAGTCTGGCTGCTCTGGGCCTGCGACTGCGTCTGCGGTGGTCCGGTGCTCAGCAGAGCGCTCCTGTCGCACACCGTCCCGCTCAGCATCTCCACCTGCCGGGTGAGGGCCTCCAGCTGACCCCGCAGCTGCCGGTTCTCCTGCTGCAGCTGGGCCACGGCGCGCCCCAGTGGGCCACTCACGCGCAGCGCCTCCTCCAGACGCCTCTCCACGCCTAACTTGAAGGCACTCACGTCCACGTGGATCTCACGCACTGCATCTCGCAGGGTGGCCTCATAGCGGGCCAGAGCGGCACACACCGTCTCCCCCTCTGGAGAACCCTCGGCCACCACCGCCAACGGCCCAGCGTCCATCTCAACCAGTCTCAAGCACTGCTACTGCTGCTGCTCTTAACACAGTATCCCAAATGCCTGGACTCTTCTTTACTTGCCCCTCAATGAGGTTTTAATCTCTCTCCCAGGTAGGTTCCACTGGAAGTCCACCAACTACGACCTGCTGAAGCAAAGCAATGTTAGCACCAGCCTTCATAAACCCCCATTCACTTGACCCCAATCTATTAGACATTAAGCCACCAAATATTTTCAAGCATGGCTTACAATTTCCTACATACCAAACCATCATAAACTTCACTTTACCAAGTATATTTGCTCACATTATTGATTAATCAAAACTATTTTGACTTGCACACTTAAAAAACATTATTTAATGTATGTGAAGTGCACTGAATTTACTTGATTCACGAGTGTTCATCATTCCCATACCAATAAAATTTACCACCACAGTTTTAGTTTACTTACTTTTGGCTGTAAATGTTTTGAAATAATACATTTTATTCATGCACAAATTATTCAAATTAGTTAATCAGTGTCAACTATCATATATTACATATTGGTTTCATAGTAGCCACTGAATAATGACTTTACAGTTTAAGAAGTTAATGATACAACTTTCCGGTAAATGTGAATCAAACTCTGCCAACAAAAGCATAGTGAACACTTTTTATAGTATCCTATAAAAGCTGTTGTATAATATCATGTATGTACAGACCTGTGTCTTCAGTTGTCTCTTCTCAGGTCAGTAAAAGTCTTGCCTCCTCAGCTGAGTGTATGTGAGTGCTCTGCGCGCCGTACTGTTTTAAAGTACAGCTCACACAGTCAGGTTAATCTCCCACTCCTCAGCCCAGGGGAGGGAACAGAGGGAGGGAGGGAGGGAAAGAGGGAGGAGTGTTGGAGTTGCATTCTATCCTAGCCCACTGCGGCTTGTTGGAAATAGTCCCTTCTTGTTTTTGTTGTCTGTTCCCTCCTCTACCCTTTCCAGTGTATTTGTGTCACTCTCCACTTTCACAGCACAAGGAATCTCTCTCTCTCTCTCTCTCTCTCTCTCTCTCTCTCTCTCTCTCTCTCTCTCTATCTCTCTCTGCTGTGTCCTGGCATCTGTGTCTGTGCTGTCAGCTGTCTCACTCTCTTCCAGCACTGTCATACATCACGACGGGACAGACAGGCCTTTTGTTTGTCCTGTCTCGCTTTTACAGGGCTCAGAGCAGTGCCAGGCCCAAGGGTCAAGATAAAGGGGTTAAGATTCCACTCCAAAGAGTTCAGACAGGCCATGTACATTTAAATACAATAGGGAACCAAAAAAGGTCAAAGCAGAGGAACCCTTTGGCTACATTCACCCACTCATAGACCACTGTCTTCACTGAACTTTATGTGACACTTCTGTGTTTTTCAGATCACTGTGTGTACAATGCACAATAGTTTGGTCAAAAATCTAATCAGACTTTCCCCTTACCCTGTATGTAGTCCCTGACATATTTATTGTATGAAGTTCGCTTATTTAGCTTTGCACTGGTTAATGCATATAACAAGTCATGAAAGCTTAAAGCCATCTGTTAGCATTGCGCAAACTGCATGACTAAATCGAAACACACCTTCTTCAAACTGGGTAAACTGGGTTAAGTTGTTAAAGGGGCATTTCAGCCTAAAATTACAGTTTAGTATTATAGCGTCAGCGCAGAAGAAGATGCACACAACGTAGTGTCTACAGGTGAATGTGCTTTTTTTTGAACAGGAACTTCAACAGAGGCACAGAAATGCCCGGCCCAGTGCTACCCCAACGCATAACATGGAGAGAGGTCAATGTGTGATGACACAACATTCGAGTAGGGTTGACACTTCTAACCACTAGTTACACTGCAAAGCCCCCCCTTCTCAGACACAATTACTCTAATAAACACAACTACAACAGCAACAGCAGTACCTTTTTAATCAGAGTGTGGCACACTCTGCATGGCCACACCCTCTAAGCCCCTCATGGGAAGATGGAGTCTGTGGTGGACACCACACAGCCCCCCACCCAAGGGTCAAGTGTCCCGGCAACCCACACAGTCTAAACAAAGTCTCCGGATTCCCTGCCATATCCACTGACACAGCCATCAACAGCTAGTCCTTTCCTTCAGTGTGCCAGAGGAGAGAGACTGAGCACTGCATCCTCCTGGGCACAGCAGAACTCCGTCCAGCTCACAGCCTCAAGTCTGGTGCTACTGGGGCCACCTTACACTTTCTCCATCATCCACTGCACCACTGATGGTGGTGAAGGTGCTGCTCGTCTGCACTACCGACAGCCCTCAGGGATCCACCTACTGGTGGCGGCACTGTGTGTCCAGCTCCTCCAGCATTGGCAGCTTCCCCCACGAAAAGCCACGGTGCCATCGACCTGACAGCACTCCCCGCCCAGAGATCTACCAATCTGCCCTGATGCTGTGTGTTCAGCTTCTCCCAAGCCAGCTGCTTCCTCCATGGAGAACGAAGGCCACACTGCCAGGGACCTCTGACTTTTTGCCGCAGCTCCACCGCTAGCCACTGCAACCAGCCTCACCTGTCCCATGATGCCAAGTGATTACTTGTGTGGAGTACAGCTCCCAGGTGCCTTCACTGTTGCAGGGGTGATGTGTGCCATCTCCCTCTCACTGGACTCCAGCTGGGCTCACCTCACTCTTAGCTGTCCAGGAGGGAGCAGGCATAGCGCTTGGTATTCCCTTCCTCCAGGCTATGTCCTCTTCGCTGTTCACCTTTCAGTTTGTTGAGGCACCGCTCAATTTCTTCAAACTCGTGCCTTCTGACACCAGTGTAGCATCAGCACAGAAGAAGACATGGGCAACACGTCTTCTCACAGCAATGCGGATCCTATGGCAGATTCCACAACATTTATCATGTTATGTAGTGTTTTGTACAGCAGCATTATATCCCTCAGCCTCATCGCTTTGACAGAATTCAGAATTTTCTATTGTTTTAGTCAATGTTCTCTCACTACAATACCCAGCATGCATTATGCAAATACATCACACAACCATTGGGAATCCCTGTGATGTCAATTAATCCTGACTGCCTGCCTAGAAACTGATCTATAGTCTATTAAATACAATTTAGCTAGCATTGGTGTAACTCTTGCCTTGATTATCAGGCAAAATCTTTTAAAAAAACTGCCAGAGACAAGTTTTTTACCCTTTCAACTAAAGAAAAGAAGCCAAACTGTTTCTAGATAAGTATCTAACTGTATCTTTCAGCTTGCTGTCCTCCTTTTCTGGTGACTCATTTCTGTCATTTGAGTAGTTCATTCTCTCCATTGTAATGATGTTTAACATGTGACGTTTACCATCTGCCTTCTGTGTGCATTCACCAGCTAATGAATAAAGTCTACCCTCAAAATTCTACCCCCGAGCAAAGGTTTTTTTCTTTTTTTTTCTTTTTATTTTCAAACCACAGATGTGGTGATGGTTACATTTCTTATTTTGGCCAAAGTGTCCCTTTAAGTAATCTCAAATAGACTTGCTTATGTGCTTATGTGGTTTCTGACATAATGTTTTGTGTACATACAAAGTAAAGATAAAACTCAGGCTAAAAGATGCTCCTACTACCATTTTTGGACATCACAACTGACATTTTTTTTTTTCATTTTTATAGACAACAGTGATTCATAGCAACAGAAACAACATAAGTAAATCTACTTGAGATTACTTAACAGTTTGATGCAATTTGAGGCACATGCGTGATGATTTAGACATGTAGTTTAGATATGTAGCACAATACTAAACTGGTGGCTATAAAATTCCATTACTTGTTAGCTACATTGTCCATGTAGCTTAAGAGTTAAAGGACCAAACCTGGGACACCAAACACCCCTTGGCTGGTCAACTAAAGGCAAAACTGAGTAAACTTAATTTTTGCCCAAACCTTTGCTTTAAATGATTGCCATCAAAATGACAATAGATTAGACTGTATTGTGAAACCTGGGAAATAACAGATTTGGGGGAGGTTTGTGTGTGCGTAAAGTACCAGACCCCAGACAAAGCAAACATTCCTGGTTAGATAGTAAGTTGAGGAGGGGTGCTGGGGTTTTGGGGCTGCAGTACTGATGACCTAACACGGGCTCTATAATGAAGCCAGCCCCACAGCCAGAAACAACTTTACATTCCAGTGTCCTGTTTACTGTAAACACTGGAGGCTGAGGGACAGCAGAGGTGATTTATAATGGCACACTGTCATTCTGGAAACAAGCCCACTGCAAGCCCCCCACTGGCTTTACATTAGAGAGCTGTGTGCGTGAACACTATACACAGAACTCGGGCAGGAAGCCTTCATGCTGGGCAGGAAAAGAGAGAATCTTTCAGTCCTCCATTCGGCCTGTCTCTCCAGATCCTTCAAGCTGTCGATAAAAGCCTGTTTTTTTTTTTTGTTTTTTTTTTGCTTAACTCTAGCAGTGGAGGACTTTTTAACAAAACAGGAAAAAGCTCTGAGAAGCTGTTGCTGCGTTTGTTTGTTTTTTTATCTCCCTGAACATGATTTCTATAATGTCATTCTGTGGTGACGTCAGTCCCTCACGCTAAGCTCAGGTTGTAAACGTTTCACAACATTAGTTAAAGAAGCCAGGTGGGGAATTCTGAACAGTGGTGCACTTATCCGTGGCAGTTGGTTATTGTATCTAAAGCTATAAGACTTTATCCCCTTGTGCCCCCCCCAAGCTGCCACAGCCCTTATCAGATGGGAGAGATAAGTGCTTTAGTATATTTTTTAACTATGCAACTACAGTGTAGTAGACCGGTATACTTAAAGTTTACTATTTTCTCTCTTTTCTATGCACTAATTCTACACTTATTTTAAACTAAACTTAAAAAAGTCCACTTTATTTATTTAGCAGACACTTCATCCAAAGCAACTTACATTATGGTGAAGGTAAGTCTCAAAAACCAGACTTTAGCACATTGTCAGAAAGTCTAGTTTGTTCTGTCATTCAACATGTCCAAGAACCACCTACTTTGACAGCAATGGGCCATTTGGCCTACAAGCAAAATGACCAACCACATACCATTGTTCTCATGTGACGTGTAGGGATAGGTGGCTTTTAAAACAGGGCTACAACAAAAACACACATGTGGAAAAAATGGAAATGTTGGAAAACATGAGGATATCTCATTTACTAGCTCCTAAATTCTTCTCCAATAACGTTTATTGTGAAATTAAGTGAAATTCATAAACTTTTCTTTCATGCCAAGCAGAGCCAGAAACTGTTTGTTTCTCATCAGCAGATTAAACCTGGTGCACAGAAGATTGTTCACACAGATGTGTGGATAGCCAATCAAAATGCACCTGAAAAATCCTATGGCCAGATAAACATACAATAGATTTGAGGTGCACTGAGCATCTGAGGCTGAAACTAGCGGTAGTTAACCATAGATGAACTGCCTCCTAAAATGTCTGTGCACTGGCCTGGCCAGTACCGTTAAAGTGAGTTCATTCAGTAAAGAGCACTAGAAATTTTCCAAATGCTTTCTCTTCCACCTCTTTCTAGGGGTCGCTACTTTGCTGCAGGTATACTTTAGTACATTTGTAGTAAACTTGGATAAACTTATAGGGCCAGTTTCCCAGACATGCATGAAGCTTAGTCTTGGACTAAATTGCAGTGTCAATGGTGAATCACCATTGGAAATTCTTTATAGTCTAGGCTTGGGCTTAATATGGCTTTGGGAATCTAGCCCATAGTATATAAAATGATTTTTTTCATACAAAAAGGTTTTTTTAGGGAGCAGCAGGTCCAAGTTTGGTGGAGTGGAACAAACCCAGAGAGGCCTTTGTGTTTACATTGGGCCAAGCAAAACCCTGCAGGCCTAGACTGGAAAGAGCACACTTATCAGACTAGAGATCAGTGATGGCGATTGCTCACCCAGGTATTGCAACACTGTAGAGAGCTGATAGACAATGGAGGAAGATGTGAGCGAGTCAAAAACATGACTACTTCCTGAGAAGTCACTGAGGGGCCTGGGCGATGTCATCTTCTTAGGCAACACAGGGAAGCTGGTTCGGCGAGTTAGCTGATATGACTCATTTATCGCACAAAACATACTGTCTAGCAGTAGATCCATATACAATATTGTGGCGTCTGCCACGGCCGTGCTGCCGAGTAGCTTGGGGAGTGTGGCCATGCAAATGGCTCTAAGGGTGCACCATGCTTCTGGTTTAGATAGGGACTGTTCAGCACTCTGGCTGATGATGATGTTGGTATCAGTGTAGTTGTGTTGTTTGGTGTAAACTGAGGAGGGTGGGCTTTGCAGTTAACTTAAGGTTAGAAGTGTCCACCCTCATCAAGTGTTGTGTCCTCCAGCGTTACCCTCTCCTTGTGTTTCATGTTGGGGTTGGAGCTGAGCTAGGCATTTTACTGCCTGTTGAAATACCTGTTCAAAGCATTTGCCCATATGCACAAGGTCTTCTGCATCTTCCTCTATGCTGACGCTACAATATCATAATAAAACATTAATATGATGCTTGCTTAGTGTAAATAAGTACTAATCACTTTCAATTTTTGGCTACAATGCTAGTTCACATCAGTGTGTTTGATACGTATCAAAAACATGACAGCAAAATGCCAGACACCATCCGCGAGTGAGTCCTAAATGAATGGGGGTGAATGGAGCTAAACGGCTGATACAGAAATTTAACACTTCAAAATCCTAGGCTTATTATATACTAAGGCTTATTATCCAGTAGCTACAGGGACTTCAATTCAAACAGGCTGAGCTATTCTTAGGTTATAGAAGTGTGTAGTAAAACTTTGGGACCGCTGGAAGGCCCTGGCTATGTAAGGGTTTAAAATAGTTTCTAACCAGTGCAGGACCTTCAGTTAATTTTAGAAAGTAGAAGGATGTATTTCACTAAAAAGCACAGAAAACTTACTGTATATTTCCTTTTTTTCTAGCAGGAAGCTAACAATACTGCTACTGAGTGCTGATTGGTTGGCAAGCTGAGCAGCTCACTGGCTTGAAGGAAGCAGTTAACGCTCACAGGCATTGTGAACGTACATTATAAATTCCTATAACTGGACTTCAATAGCGCTTAACAATATTACAGCTGTGTTAAAATGTTTTATACAGATTTTTATACTGATTTGATTTGTATTCAGGATATGAATGCATTCTTCTATATAAATATGTTTAAGCATTTACAAGCTATGGTTTTTCTCAAATCCTCCATATTAACCCATTTATTTTGGATTTGCTTGGGAGCACCCTCTAGCGTTTGACAAACCTGGGAGACATTACTGGGTGGCAATTCTCCTCTCTACAAATTTTCTGGAACCACCCAGAGTTCCTTTATCAATTACACCAGAATCGTTTTTGTAAAATGTCTTGTATGTCGTACCCACTTCCTTCTTTCATAAATTGTAGTTTAACTTCCTGTGGCAAGCCCCCATCTGTGAAAGGTCTTGTGCAGTATGGGGTGCAGTGAAGTGCAGGCGGTTGTAAACATTAATGAGGGGAGCTGAATTAGCCGCAGAGCGCATGTATTGCGTCATTGCACTTTTACACGCACTCATACACAACCAGACAGTGTCCGTGTTCTCCAGCTGCAGGATACACACACTTCTACACACTCTCAATTAGTGTCACAAACACACTTCTCAAATCCACCCTTGTTTACATGAAGAAAAACATTTATCACACCATCCCTTTGCAGAGTGATGCTTTACTCTTTCACTCTCAGGATGGAATGAAGGAACGCTCCTGAGGGAAAGATCGAAGTCCTGCTGGCTCTCATCCACCAAGACAGTCGATGACAAACCGCTGATCCTTTTAAAACAAACCTCCATTTATTTCACTGCACGCTGACTGCGGCTTTCCCTAAAAGCTGGTCTGCGGGGCCATTACATCAGTGTTTCCATGGGAACCCTAATGTCCAAACACGTCCAAAAGAATAACAGCCAGTCAATGATGTCATCATCACATCAAAGTCAATTTAATTAAGCACACATGGTGCCAAGTGAGAAAGGGAGAGAGAGAGAGAGTGTGTAAGTGGGAAAGAGAGGAAGAGAGTAAGACGATGAGAGAGTGAGAGTGAGAGAGAGAGAAAGAGGTCTGGAAAGGCATGCAAAAGCACAATAAGAGTGATTTGAGTGTGTTTTTATGTGTGTTTTTATAATGTCTTTGGCATCGTCTTTAAGGCACGAGCACAGACAGCTATTGACAAACAGGGAGGTGATCAATGAGGAGGTCTGAACTGTAAGGGGGTCACTGATGATGTGTAAAACACTCATATACACACACGCAGGCACGTACGCACACACACTTCAGTTTTGCACTTAGCTTTAGTCATTGCACACATGACTAGCAGCAACTCAGCAGTGAAGACATCACATTTATAGCAATCAGTGAGCTGTCGAGTCGTCATGAGCCCTATTCCAGATGGATTAGTTTGGCGGTGTACTGTTATTTAAGTAATTGCTGATGATTTTAATCCAGTAGAAATCCACACTGTCTGCAGTTTTTACAAGTCTGGTGAATAATAATTCTGGAGTGTATTACCTTCCGTAACTCAGAGCTTCCATAGTCATAGTAATCCTGTTCAAACTGATCACACAGTAGTATAATAATAAAACCTGCTAATAAACATGGCCATGCTCCGTGTTGTTATTGTTATTGAGGCTGAATAGGTAATGAAATAATGGCGTCTACATCCAAATAGTGTATTATACCTATTAGGACTCTGTGTGAATTAATGTAACTTCATGACCTATTTAGTGCACTGCTTACGAAGTGTCTGGTTTATTTGTGGTCATTGGGGAAAATTACACTGATACTTTATTCCATAAAAACTGGCCTGGTAAATTATTATGTTACAGAACCTCCAGTGATAAAGCAAATCCAGCTTGAGTAAAGCAGTAAACCATGGAAGGAAGCTGGGTATTATAGTGGTTTTACCCTTGTGTTGTTAGACACAACGTGAAGTGATAATAATGTGGCTGTGAGTGGCTCATTGCTTTTATAAAGTGGTAATAAAATACACTATGATACAATGTTCTAATTTATAATCAATAATTTAATATATAATTAATAATAATCACATTCAATAATTCTTACACTAACTAACTGATTTGGTAACAGTAAACTATGGTTGCCAAGCAACATAACAGATTAACACAGAACCCAGTTGATGTGTGCATGTGTATGTGGAGCTCCATTGGAGGAAATAATCTTGTGCTGGGGCAAAGAGAGGGAGTGAGTGAAGGAATGGGGGACGAGGATTGGGGGAGGACACATTCCCCAAAGCCCAGCCGACCTCCTGAGAGCGCCGGCTCCGTATAATTACAGCCCTGCTCCCCTGCTTCCACAGGCAGCACGAGCAGTCCCAAGTGTGTTTTTCTATGCACTGGGCGCCAATTCAGCTCTGACACACAAATGCAGGCTCTTATCGATCCAAACACACGTATACACGCACACATACACACTAACTATGCATTTACTGTACATCCACACCACATCAGAACGTGCCACTACATGATTACACAAAGACTTAGTAAAACTCCCTTAAGCTTTCCTATCAACACATCTTTGAGTTCATTCAAACTCAGAAGGATCACCTGAGTCAGAAGACTGAGCCTTGTAAATGACCTCATTGAACCAAACCGTAAGAGGCATTAGGGTAAGACTTCTGCAATCAATAACATGTCAAAACAACACAACATCAACAGTTACAGTTTGCATTGTATTAAACCTGTAAGACTTTTTATTAATCTTAAACCACATTATTTGCTTAAGACTTACTATTTAGTAACTACTATGAATTATTTGGAAATGACTATGAAATTAATGTGTAAGTTATGTAGTTAATGAGAGTGAGGAACTTAACTGATCTATGCTCTAACCACAAATGCTTTCTTTCATAGCCACTGTTAGGTAGAATGCTGGTTAAAATGCCATTTAAACTTGGCCTAGATTTACTAAGAAGTGCTCTAGTTTGCACATGATTGCTTTGACCTGTTGTTTATGCACAAATTGGCTAATTTGAAAGGTGTCATAGAATAGAGTAGAATTAGTAGAATAAGCACAATTATATTATATGCTTTATATTTAATTATGAGCTAAAATTATAGTAATTGAATGATCTAATATGCTTGGCATTAGAAACAATTTTTCCAGGCAGTAATTCCAGGCAGCGATGTTAATTTGCATAGCTTCCTCCTCTATTTTTGCACCTCAGTGGTGCCACACCCTAAAATGCATGAACTCCATGGTAGCAGGATACTTATAATGACATTACGTTATCAGGTTACAAAGAAAGGTAAAGTTACAGAGAGAAAGAGAGTAATTAGATTACAAGTGCATCATAAAAACAGGTTAATGACTTGCAGGATTACAATAAAACCACTCGTCATAGTTCTTTTGTTGTCTGTGTTCGTCTGTGTGAGCTAAACTTTTCTGCTAAGTGCGTATTTTTGGGAGCTTTTTTACTTTGTTACGCAACAGGTAATTGCTAAATTGCTAAAACCTACATATCAGTGGTGCCCTTCTGTGCACGCATAAGAAAATCAGCTGTGAGAGCTTTTGCACATGAAAAATTCATTTGCACCACCCCAAATGTTTGCTAAATCTGGCCCCTAATGAAAAACTGTAGTGAGCTTTGTTTAGAGATGCTACATAATGTTTCAGAAGCTACACACTCTGTTAGGAAAACCAACATAGACCAATATAGCTGGTCACCAGCAACACCAGCATATGTTGTGTTTTGAATGATATGCTAAACCAGCACTAAACCAGCATAAACCAGCATAAAACAGCTTAGACCAGCATGGAATTCACATGTACTATGTTGTCGTAGCTAATCAAAACTAGGCAGATTGCAATGGCAACAAATTTGCCACCAAGCTACAATGTTACTTACAAAAATTTACACCCAATCTAAACTATCAGTGACCATTCACATGTGTACAAAATGCGGACAGTTTCTTATTAAACTAAATGGAATTTTTGCCAACATTCTGTAAACAGTTGCAACAGTTGCTACAAAAGAACGCCTGTGTGGATTGAGCATGGATGGGTCAACTGTGGGCCCACACAAGCAGCCACTTACAGTTTCTAACCACAGCTTTAAAACTCATCTTACTAGTATCTCTCCAAATCAAATAAGCACATGCGCTCTCACATAAACACAGGGCTGAAAGAGAGTAAAAACAATAGAGAAAATAGACAGTGCTTGGACGAAAGCACACTGGAAAGCCATCTAATTCAGGCCGCATAAAGGAAAGGGCGATAACGGAGCTAAACTCACATCAACACATCAGGAAAGATAAACATAACTGTGCTTCTTTCACAGAGTTTCTACTCACGTCAGAAAAAGACAAAGAGAGAGAAAAGAAACAGAAAGAAACAGACGCTGAAACGGGCAGCCCTTTCCTGAGAAGCAGGAACTATCAGTCATTCTGTAGCCTATACTAATACTGATATGCTGCTGATGACAAGTTCTCAAGGAAGCAGAGTGCATGGTGATGTCATACTGGCAGCTCCAGCCAAAAGACATCTCTGTCATATCCATCAATTGTTCCCACAATCCGCCCGTCCTGAACCGAAACCCTACTAATGTTCAGCTCCCCCTCCAGCACTGAGAGCCTCATTCAGCATGACATCACTCTCTCCCTTAAGCTCCTGGAGGATGAGACTGACAGGCCTCTAGTAGATACACACGCTCTCTCACTTACGCACGCTCTGAAAATCATCAGAACTATTTATGCCACCACACAGAAAGTGATGACCTCGGGTGCTTGGACCCCTCAATAGCGGTTTGGATGGACTTGACGGTTGGCCTATTTGTCCTGGCAGTGGACATCGATCCTGATGGTTGCAGTATGACAAGCAGCGTGGGGAATGTACTCTTTGGTTTCTCGCTCGGAAGAAGAAAAACAGATTTTTCTTTTCCTTCTAGTGGCAGGGTTCAGCAGATACAGTAGCATGCTCAAATGAAGGCAGCGAAGAGTTTGTCAGTTTGTCAAAAGGTTGGAATAAAGAGCCCTGGAATGAGCGTTTTTGGCCCGCGGACCTGCCTGACGTGTCGCACCCTCTCTGTTCTTGGCAGCAAGCCCCTGATTATATGCTGCAGATGAAAGCTGCAATCTAGAATCAGTCTAACGATGTTGGCAATGCTTCTGTATTTGGGGGGCTTGATCGTGGAAAGCCAACGTTTCCTTGCTTTGTTGAAATAAAGGAATTTTAGTGTGTAAACATTTTTAAAGTTTCAAAATCATTCACTTCCTGGTCCATACAGTCTGTTTGTGGAGACTGAGTTTCAAAAAGGCCCATTTAGGCCCATTCATTATTTTTGTAATGTCACACAAACCAGCACATTCACATATATCCACCTATTTGGCCTACAGAAGTTAAAGTTATAAGCATGCTGAAGTTATAAGCAGTGTTTCAGCCTGGACCACGTTTTGAATGAGACAGAATACAAGGCTACCAATCATAACGGAGGTCTTTTACATATACAGCTGTATGCAAAGGTTTGAACACCCCTTGTCAAATTACATGTTCTGTGTCACGTATCCCTCTGGCTCCAACTCAAACAAGGACTCCATTTCCCAGAATCCCCTGGGAGATCATGTCACTGTTGGACTTCTGCAATCCACCAGTCACCGTTCACAGTCACTTGAATACTGATCTGTTGCACCTGCTCTGTTTGCTGTATGACCACTCTTAGTTTAGTTTATAAGCCTGGGCTTTAGACTAGATCCTTTGCGAGGTGTAGCTTCTCCAAGTAGAGCAACTGAGCGTTTCTTGGTTGTTGTTTTGCCTTCTTGTGTATTTGATCTTGTTTCTGGATTTTCTGACTTTGACTATTTAACTATTCCCTTTTAGGATCTGGTTGCCTTTGTTATGTTTGTTTTTTTCTGTCTTTTGTCTCTTTTGGATTTGACCTATTTGGCCTGTTCACCAACTACAATTCTTGCCAAAGCCTTTATAAATAAAGACTCATTTCTTGTTTTTTTTATTTCCAGCATCTGGCAGGTTCTGTTACGTTACATTCTGTTGATTTACTAAGTAAACACACCCTCACCCTCTAGGGGACAAACTATAATATAGCATTTCCTGCTAATTTTAGTGCACAATTATCATTTATTTGCTAAGTTCAAAAGGAAAACAGTAAAAGTGCATTAAAATGTGCCAGAATATGTTCTCAGTACAGGATGTGTTAACCTATTTTCACAAACATGTAATTTGACCAGGGGCAACCAAACTTTTGCATAGACTGCAAAGGCACAAGAACTGTCAGTCTGCCTTAAAGGCACAGGAACAAAAACAGCCTGATTAATTGTAAGGGATAAAGAGAGGTTGGAAAATGGACATAATATAATCAATTCTAAAACCACACAAATATCATAAGTGGACCTCATAAGTGAAACAAATACAAGAAAAATGTAGGAATGGGCCCTTTAAATAAAAAAAGAAGAAAACTGCAGGCAGTCAAGGACTTTTGAGATTACTTTTTGTAATCCATAAATGGTGCTTTAGCGTGATTCACTTTCTCCAAGATGTCAGTGGCTACTAAAGCAGGTGAAAAAGTCGACTCCCTCCCAGAGCTTAATAAACCTTCTGAGACAAACAAAGGCCTGAGTGAGAGGGCGGCCTGCTGTAAAAGTTTCATATGGTGTGAGCTATTTACCAGAAAGAGGCCTGCATTAGGCTGAAGCTTGGAGACTTTTTGCAGGTGAATTGAACTAGGTGTGTGTGAGTATACGTTGCAGTGTGTGCGTATGTATGTGTGTAAAATCTCCATTTGTATGAGCACAAACAGACCCAGGAGTGACGACTGACGTGCTTTTAACAGAAAATACACGCTTCCTCCACTGAGCTCACACACCAGTTAGCCTGTGTCCATCAACGCGGCACACTGTGCGTCTATGAGCTCACAGTGAAAGTGTCGCTGATGTGTGTGATGAGGGGCCGTGAACCGAGACTTAGGCTTACGGCATACGTGCATGTGCTCACCTGCCAGGGGGAGCAGTGCCAGCTGCTATGGATCACCCTGTGCACACCTGCACAAGAGCAAGCGTGCTGTAAACGTTAGCTCTCACCTGGCAGTGCTCTGAAACCGGCTCCCCGCTTGGCTCCCCTCCATCACCCTGCCCCTGTAAACACACCGCAACATGACACACAGCGGCGATTGTTCTTATGAATGATGGAGGTGTTGCAGCATTGCTGCTTGGCTGATGCATACGGGAACGGTATGGATAACTGAAGCCATTTCTTTCTGGTAATCGCAGTTGAGGCTTTTTCAAGGTGATCTCATTACTTTACTTTTGCATTACTTTCAAAAACCCACACAAATCTGTACAAACTGGAAAGTACAAGAGAAATCCCAATAGTCCTTTTAGGACTAGCAAATCACAGTCAACATCATTCAATTCAATTCAATTTAGTTGTACAGTGTTTTTTACACAAAGCAGCTTTGCAGAAATCTGGTGCACAAAAATAGTTGACGCTGTCATAAGTTGACACATTAAGCTACAACTTGCATGTGCAAAAGTTTGCTTATGTGCGGTGTTCATTAGACTAAACTTATATAAAAAGTTGCACTTGCCTGTGAAGCAGTGAGGCTAAACATGTTTAGCAGGGTTTAGGCTGGAGAGGAAGATGTTAATGTTACCCTGTGGAAAGAATTTAGCTAGCTCACATGGAACCAAAGAAAAAGGCCAGACAATTAACTTCTTTAAGTACTGTTTACATTCTGAATGGTGACCCTTAAGAATCATTTTTAGTCTGAGAACTGCGGTAACGTTACTTTGTCAGTCATCCATCCAACAGGACTGTTCAACACATTCAGTAGCTCAAAGGAAGCAGACAGAGTACATTCCTAAACACAACCTGCCTTTTAGCCATCATGGTTAGCCTAGCCGCATCATGTCATTTCAGACTTCTCAGTCATGTCTGCGGCATGTTGAGGCACTTTGTGTAACCTAAGTAAAATAATATACAAAGACTTTTTGAGACTTTCACTGACTTTCAGAAAACCCTGAACTGCCGGTTTATTAGGTACACCTACCTTGTACCCATCATTAGCCATTTTGTCTTGTACACCTACTAACCTGCTGACTGAAATAACAGATTGCTAGGCTAAACATGGAGATGTAACTATAGTTCCATTGGGATAAATGTTTGTAATGGTGTCAACTTTTAGCAACATCAACTTAATATTTACAGTTCTACTGTAATGTGAGAAGTTGACCTTGCGAAAATCTTGCATCAACTATTTTCATTGCATCGTGTCCAAACCCCAAGTGAGCAAGCCAAGGCTGACAGTGCAAGGAAAACTGCCAATAAGACCAAGAGGAAAAAACCTTGAGAGGAACCAAGACTCAAAAGGGAACATCCTTCTCTGGTCAACAGTGAGTACTGAACAGAGAAATGGAATGAGCCACAATTGATTAATCAAGGATAACCAATGGCAGAAGCATTTGGTTTAACCAATGATAACTGATGACTACTGTTAGAAGCCCATCAGAGTGAGAATGAGAATTAAGTACATGAAACGCAATCACTACTGTTAGGATTCTATCACTATCCCTATTCTTGACCAAGACACAGCCAGTTACATTGATCAAAATTATGAATGGCTAATGTCCAAAATCAGCTGCCTCAAACAAAAATCTTTAAGAATATAATAACTTAAGAAATAAAATGGGAAGCTTACAGAGCTGTTCCTGATTGAACAGTCTGGCCTGTTAAGGTGAGGTTGGAGCTCATCCTTCCTTCAGCAAGGGGATCTTTATCAATCAGTCTCGTTTTAGCATGATTTGACAGATTGCTTGTTGAGTGTATGATGGTTTGTTTGCTTGCACTGTTCTGGTCACACAGTCGCCTCTCACAGGTAACACATTTGTGCACATATTACAAACAAGGATAGATATAGAAGTATCCCCTGGTATTTGGGGGGTCCCATGTTGACTGGCTTCTCCAGTGCTGACTGGCTGCTAACTCACTCGCCAAAGTGGTGCTGATGCTAGCGTTAGAGGCAGCAGAATGTCTGGTTTAACAGTTCTCGTTTTGGAAATGCTCTTTTCTAGTTTGGTAATGCAGTCTTCCTCACATTATCTTACACATCTTCTCTTTTGTCCTCAGTTTCAGAAATTAGTAACAATTCACTCTTTCCAATTTCTTGCCAAATTAAACAAGTTTTCAGATTTAGAAACATGCTCCAGCATATTGTAAAGTATTTCAGAGGAATCCCAGGCATAGTTACAGTTGCTAGCCTATGAAGGACCAACTGTGTGAACTAACTTGCTACTCACCACCCTGAGGAATACCAGTGCTGCATCTCTAGATAGTTAAGAATAACAAAGACAGAAGCTCACTGATTGTGGGTGAAGCAGGTTAACAATGATCTCTCCCTGAATTCGTACTTCAGTGCTTTTATAACAGACAGCATAACAGACAAATTACTTTTGCTCAATGCATGTATATAATACATGTGCATTGAGCAAAAGTAATTTGTTCTCTTAGAGATGCCATAATGAAATTCTTATTAAGCCAGTAACTATAATGTTATTACAAGAATATAAACTGTAATGCATTACACTACTACGTCACAGGAAAAAGTCATTACATTACTGCAATATGCTAATTTGTACCACGTTACCCCAACACTGCTCACCATTGCAATGTCTTAACCAACTTTGTGTGCACCAGTGGTTGAGCTATTATCATAAGTTATGGGTGTAAAATTGCATAAGTAACATAAGTGGTCCAGTAAAGACATTAATTTCCCCCCAAGCTACAGACCTACATTTTCTCCATCATGTTTTTACAATTGGAAAAAGTCAAAATACAGACTGTGAAATGTAAATATAATTTTATTTACATTCTACATTTTGATTCATTACACACATACATTGTTATTAACCACAGAATTATGTAAGATGAACTGAATGATTCACAAAACAATAATAGTAATTCTAGTCTGCTTAGGGTTAAGGGGACATTGGCGAGAGACAGTGGAAAGGCAGGGACATTTCCACAGAGCCTGCAGGCCTTTTATACAACATCACCTCTGTTTCCCGCTGTGGGGCTCTAGCCTACTGAGCTGCTGCCATCAATAGTTTGTTAATTTTGTCAAGAAATGCCCAGCCCAGCACTACCCAAACATGAAACACAGGGAGGGAGTAACACAGGGGTACATGACATATGAGGGTGGACAAGCACAAACACAAACCCCCCCTCCTCAAACACAATTTACACTAAGAAACACAACATCAGCAACAATAACAACTACAACAAACACCTTGTTTTACCTGGGAGTGTGACACCTTCCCAAGAGCTGCTTTGCATGGCCACACCTCCTAAGCTCCCTACAGCAGCATGGCCTGTGGCGGATGCCACAATAACAAGGAAAAACAGAAGAGCAACTGTTCCTCATGTTAGTGAGAAAGTCAGTGCAGGACATGATCAGTCTGTATCAGCAAGAATATTCTGTCCACAACTACATAAAGAGGTATATTGTATTAGGGCTGCAGTGCATAAACCCCTCATCACAAAGATAAATGCACTTTTGCGAGTGTAAAAACCATAGACACAGGTCTACTGAGATATGATATGGTCAGATGGGCCATCTTTCACCTTATTTTCCGCAAGTGGGTGAGTCCGTGTGTGTCATACATGGTCAGAACAGTACAGACCTGAATGCTTGACCACTACAGTGAGGGTGTGTGGTAGCTCTGTTATGCTGTAGAAGACATTTTGCTGGCATGGTTTTGGTCTACTTGTCCCCTTAGAGGACATCTCTTGTCATCTCTTCCAGGATGACAGTGCCCCATCCACAGTACACGAAGAGTCACTGAATGGTGTGAATCATATGCTATGGCCTTCAAAGTCACCAGGCTTCCATCGCTCGTGTACAGTTCCAGTGTCTTGTGGAATACATGCTGTTCTGGTGGCTTGTGGTGTTTTTCTTTTACACTTTTAACTGTCTGTAGTACCCATCTATTGAGACCTGTTAGCTGGTGTGTTAAAACTGTTCTGGTGGCCTGTCGCTTTACTAAGACACTTCATGTTGGTTTTTTCTTCGATTTGTCACCCATCTGTAATTATGACTGCTCCTTATATGTATAAAGAGAGAAAATACAGTGGAAACAATAGGAAATAATATTATATTTTATATAATATATTAATATATTAATATTATATAATATATTTAGAGCTCTACTGATTGAAAACGGCTACCAGACTGACATTTATGAGGTTTTAGAGTATAACAGATGTGTGGCAGAAGAGGAAGACTACAGTAAACTGTGGCGTTGGCCCTGCTGTGACAGTAATCTGCTCCAGAGTCTGCAGTGCTGTTCCTCAAGAGGCCAGGGAGGATTGGGTTACTGCAGAAGGGCTGGGAAGGCCTTTTGGGTATCTGTCATGGTTAATGATAAGCGCAGAGGAAAAGACAGCCAGGCTGGAGAGCATGATGGAGATTAGCTCGGGGGGCAGAGGAGAGATATGAGCAAAGTATTAGAAGAAAGTTCCCTTTGTCGCTGATTTGAGGCCAAAATGGTTATGTTCAGAGTTTGGCCGTAGGAATCATGTGTTGCTCATTGTAATTTCTTTCTGATCTCCTGAGATCATCTAGTGCTCAGGGATTTCTCCAAAAGGCCCTTTATCCTAAAAATACATTAAAAATAAAGGTACCTAAATGGTTCTTGGCTTTGGTTCTACAAAAAAAAAAAACGTTATATTATGTAGACATTCTTCAGATTCTACAACGGTTCTTTACACTGTTCTTCACAATGTTTCTTTAAACAACCATCCACTAAAGGTTCTTTAGGGGACCAAAAGTGGTTATTTTGTGGCATCACTCCCTTTTCAGCACTTTTATTTTTAAGAATGTAGCAACAATAAAAATGATGATGAAATGAAAACAAAATAATACCTGAGATAATCATTTCAGCAGCACTTGAGAGTCACTGAGTGATAGACAAGATCATACACCATTTTTAAGAGAAAGCAGTGAGACTTAAGATGTGTTTGCGATACCTGAGAAATATTTCAATTTAACTTTTCAGTTCTGCAGGAAATGAGACACTGAGTTTTGAGAAATTGTACAGTGATCACTGGGGATTCTGAGATTTGGTAATTTCTCAAGAAATTTGAATGAATGTTGAAAAAGGCTCTAAATCTTAAACTGGTGTTGAAACTTGTTCAGTTTTGTCAAGGAAATTATAGAAAAGGTTCAAAAAGATACCATCTTGGAGTTCTGTGGGTAAGCTTGGGAAATATAGCCATAGATTGGCACATTAAGAAAGCTAATTTACCCTATTAAAAATAAAGGTGCCAGAAAGAATTATTTGGGGTGATGCCACAGAACAACCACTTTTGGTTCCCTGATTATTTAAATATCCATTTTTGTAAATAGATTTGAGTATGAAGACCTATTGTAGCCCCTGGGGGGGGGGGTTGGGAGGGAGCTTTAATCAGGTCTGAAATTTTGGTCCAAACCAGAATACCGTCCGAGAACTTTCTGTTTGAACCTGGTCCCAGCCTGACAAAATTCCATCCAAGTTTTGAGTCTGAAACTGACCAAATAAAAGTCAAATAAAATCCTGCCCAAAACTGAGCTGAACTAGCCCATAATCATCCTAAGTGCCAAATACCCTGACGGAATAGTGTGTTTGTGACAATGATAGCGTCATTACGGATAAATTAAATAGAAACCAATAAACAATGACATGATTCGCTGCACCATTTAAGGTGGAATGGGAAGGTTCAAACAAGAGGCACCTGAATCTGAAACAAGAAGCTGGCGAATAGGAGGACAACTTAAGCCTCATCAATTCTCAGAGATATCTCCACTGCTGAAACAGCTCACCAATGTTAGCACAGCTCTTCACCCTTGCCTGAACTAAGAACTTCTTTCTCTATACACTATATGGGCAAAAGTATTGGGACACCTATACATTACACCTACAGGAGCTTTACGACATCCCATTCTAAATCCATAGGCATTAATATGGAGTTGGTCCCCCCTTTGCAGCTATAACTGCTTCCACTCTTCTGGGAAGCTTTCTACAGGATTTTGAAGTGTGTCTGTAGGAATTTTTGCTCATTCATCCAGAGGAGCATTTGTGAGGTCAGACACTGATGTTGGACGAGAGGGCCTGGCTCACAATCTCCATTCTAATTCATCCCAAAGGTATTTAGTGGGGTTGAGGTCAGGGCTCTGTGCGGGCCGGTCAAGTTCTTCCACACCAAACTCACCCAGCCATGCCATTATGGACCTTGCTTTGTGCACTGGGGCTCAGTCATGCTGGAACAAAAAAAGGGTCTTCTCCAAACTGTTCCCACAAAGTTGGAAGCATACAATCGTCCAAATTGTCTTGGTTTGCTGAAGCATCAAGATTTACCCTCACTGGAACTAAGGGGTCTAGGCAACCACTGAAAAACAACCCCATAGCATTATCCCTCCTCCACCAAACTTTACAGTTGGCACAATGCAGTCAGGTAGGTAATGTTCTTCTGGCATTCACCAAACCCAGACTTGTCCATCAGACTGCCAGATAGAAAAGCGTGATTCATCACTCCACAGAATACATTTCCACTGCTTCAGAGTCCACTGGCGACGTGCTTTACACCACTCCATCCAACGCTTGGCATTGTGCTTGGTGATGTAAGGCTTGTGTGCAGCTGCTCGACCATGGAAACTCATGCCATGAAGCTCCCGGTGCACAGTTTTTGTGCTACTGTTAATGCCAGAGGAGGGTAGGAACTCTGCAGTCATTGAGTCAGCAGAACATTGGTGACTTTTATGCACTATGCGCCTCAGCACTCAGCGACCTGTTCTGTAACTTTATGTGGTCTGACACTTCATGGCTGAGTTGCTGTGGTTGCTAAACACTTCCACTTTTCAATAATATCACTCACAGTTGCTCGTGGATTATCTAGAAGGGAAGAAATTATGGAAATTGACTTGTTGTCATAGCGACATCCTATTACAGTACCACGCTCAAATTCAGTGAGCTCTTTAGAATGACCCACAAATGTTTTCACAAATGTTTGTAAAGGCGGACTGCACCACTAGGTGCTTGATTTTATATGAGGAGATGTACACTGAATTTGACAAAATGTATTTTGTATTAAACTCATTTACTGCATCTCTAAGGTAATGAAAATTAAAAGGAAGAATAAAGAAGAGAAAAACTAAATGCAGGGTAAAATCAGTGGGAGGCGGGCTGTGAGGACCTGGATATGAAATTTAAACACAAGCAGAGCATGACACATTTTTCAGAAATAGCATCCAAACTCAAGCAAAAACTAGCTGCATTAACTAGCTAGCTAGCATATCTAGATGAACGTTAGCTAGCTGTCCAACTGCAAGATACTGAAATTGTTTATGGCCAAAAAGAATTGCCGCCTATTATTTCTGTTTGCCATGATGTACACGAAAGTAAACTCACTTTAAGATTTTGTCTGTTAGCCCCACCACAATTTACTCTGCGTTGTGACTGTTCTCACTCAGCACTCTCAATATGATTTTGTTAAACTCATCCGAACAGGCTTATTTACACTTAAAATCTAATTGGCATTTGAATTGTAAGTGAGTGAACAGACGTCTATGTTTGCCCACAGTCAATAAAAGTGGAGGTGTTTCAGGTGTCTATGCGTCTAGATAAAGTAAAAGTTCTATACCAATAAAAGATTTTCCTAGAACCATATGTCCAAGCCAAGCACCATTTATGAACCTATATTTCTAAGAGTGTATGTCATAATGCCACAGACAAATAAAGCTGTGAGTCGAAAGTGCTTTGGAGTCTTACTGCTTACAGCAAGGAGACACTGTGTTTCAGTGTATTAGCTCCATGTCCACACCCAGCGCTCTGGATCTAATGATTTGTGTAAGGGCCAAGGGTCTAGGCTGGGTCTGCAGTGCTGTAACCTCAGGCCATGGAACAGGAAGATCAATGAAGGGAGTGCACCACTCTGGCCAAGTGTACATAAAGCAGCTGAAGATGTGAGATTTATGGACTCGGGAGCAGAAGTAATGAGGAACCGGACCTGCCTCTGGGCCTCCACACTGGAGACTCCGTCCCCGAGCCTGAGAATGCTGATTTATACCACTCCTTATTGAGGAAAAGAAAAGAACAGTGAAGGGTGTGATGGCGCCAGGGCTATTGATGACACTCTGCTCCTCGCTTCACAGCACAAACACACTTCAGAGAGAGAGAGAGAGAGAGAGAGGGCAGGAGAGCTTTAGAGATGGAGCTGGAGAGAGACAGAGAGATAGACGGACAGACAGAGACTGGGGCTAAGAGACCCTGAGAAAGACAAACAGATGTAGGCCACAGAGATGTAAAAAACAAGAGGTAAAGAGAGAAAGGACAGAGAGAGAGAGAGAGAGAGAGAGAGAGAGAGAGAGAGAGAGAGAGAGAGAGAAATTGAAGCTAAGACACAGATGGTCAAAAAAAGGTAAAAAGAGGGAGTCAGAGAAGGCAGAGAGAGAGGGGGGAGAAGAGAGTGCAAAAAACAAAGAGAGAGGGTGAGAGAGACTGAGATAGACAGAGACAGAGTGTGAGAGAGGCAGAGACAGAGACAAAGAGAGAGTGTGAGAGAAGCAGAGAAAGTGAGAGAGTCAAAAAGAAAGAGAGAGAGACTGTGGGAGACTGAGAAGAGTCATTGAGTTTGCAGAGCATTGGTGACTGAGATACAGAGAGAGAAAGAGAGACAGTGAGACAGAGACAACGATAAAGAGAGAGTCTGAGATACAGAAAGTGATAGAGAGAGACTGGGAGAGAATGAGAGAGAGACAGAGATAAAGAGAGAGACTGAGATACAGAAAGAGAAAGAGAGAGAGAGAGAGAGAGAGAGAGAAAGAGGGGAGACGGAGAGAGACAGCAAGAGAGAGAGGGAGATATGGAGAATGAAAGAGCGAGACTGAGCGAGCAGTAGACAGGTACACTGAAAGAGACTGCGAGAGACAGACAGAGAGACTGAGAGAGAGAGAGAGGGAGAGAGAGAGACAGACAGAGATAGAGAGAGATAGAGAGAGACTGAGAGAGACTGAGATAGAGAGAGACAGACAGAGAGACTGAGAGACTGAGAGAGAGAGAGAGGGAGAGAGAGAGAAGTGCTGGCCCCTTACAGCTCTGATAAAACACAGTGTGTATGACCTCACTTCCCAGCAGTGTGTCCAGAGGGTGGAAGGGGAGACAGTGGGCTGGAGAGAGGGGGGGCCAGTGGCCACGCAGTTTTCCGTCAAGACTTACTATTTTACTGGCTGGGAATCTGCCCCTGTGACCCTTCTCGAGTAATACAGCAAAGGAGGGGGCCTGATCTCAACCTTTGACCCCTCAGCTGGTTCTTTCCCTCTTGCTCTCAAAATAGATCTAATGTTGTTGCTGCTTTTCCACCCAAAATACATAATGTCACATGGATTAAATTACCAGCCTGTATCAAAACAGCAGAACTCCTGGCAGATTCACTGACAAAAATGTGATGTGTTGAATTTAACTTGATTCAAATGTGAACATCATTTCCACATGAACTACCAGTTATATCAACACAATTTTGTCTCTGTGCAATAACTGACCTCTCAATGCTCCACAAATATATTCTTTCATAGCAACTATTATCAGGTCAGACTAGTTTTACAAAAACTGCATTTAACCTAATGAGAAACTGTAGTGCATTAAATAACCCGATACCTGCAGAAAATCTGATTTGGCAATGATTTATTCAACACATTCACAAGCACTTCAGTACGCTCTCAGAAAAAAGGTACTCACCTGTCAGTGGGGTGGTACCCTCAAGGATTCTTCTTCAGCACCTTTAGCTAGAGATCATAATTGTACCGTATTCCATTGTATTTTTTAAACTGTGCTGACTCCATGTACAGTCTTAACTCCAAGCGTTCTATTTTTCTGCTTTGAAACATTAGGTTATGGAAAAAAAAACTTCAAAACTACACAAATCTAAAGACCTCTGTTGTACCTTTGAGGATACATTTACATTTTTTGTTAAAAAAAACCAAAGAGATACCTTTTTTTCTGACAGTGTATTGTTACTTAGCACCTCGCTAATCAACTCGCCAACTCGCCAGTGCATGTAGCGTAAAATTCAAACTTCTTAGGTTTTTAACATGGAGTCCCTTTACTGGTAAATACTGGAAAGTTCATATGGTTTATATGGTTATGCACACAATGCGGTCAATTGTTGAAAATATGTGGCTGCAGTGTTGAAATAAGTGTTTGGCGTTTACCCAGGCAGCTCATCTTTGTCTCTGCACATGTGCAAAAACTAAAGACATCAGATCAAGGGTATGCATGCAAAACACATTACTCAGCTAGAACTTCTTTCTCAGATACTCTTTCTCAGATTTCTTGAAATCCAATAATGGCTCTAATCCGATCTAAGAAATTGGAGTAGGCTGTTTCCATGACCACGTAAATAAAGAGATAACTGCCAAAATCTCAAAATAATCACATGTAAACACACTTCATGTTTCCAGTTGCTACATAATGCTGAGTTTCTAGTTATAAAAAAGCGATGCTACCAAGATGGACTACGTTGATGTAGCTAATCAAAACTATTGCCCTGTTCATACTTGCTTTTAAGATCTGTTTTGAATGAACTAGTCAAAAGTGGACAGTGAGACAAACAGCCGTTTACACTTGAAATTTCCATGTGTCTCAAATGACCACTTCTGGTCAAAAAACCATGCAAATTTACTCTATCATTCTCTTGGTGCAGTTGTTGTCCAACAAAAACATGCAGCAAGTCCGTGTTCATATACATGTCCGTGTCACAAAAGTTTAGCTCACATGGACTGCTAATGCAATTTTTAACAAACAGGAGAGTAGATGAGGAAAGCGATTGTGTTCATCTACGCTGTGATGCCGCAGTCGATTAGGCATACCGTCGATTTTGCTGGGGACACATCAGGACACATCAGGACGCTTTAACTCCAAACTGCAAATATCATGTCGTCTCTGACAACTTCTGAACGTTTGCATGATCAGATTACATTGTGTCTCAGAGATGCATTGTACCATGTGCACACCTGAACTTATATTGCACTGATGATGGGATAAGGTGACCAAATTTCTGAAATGAAAAATGGGGACATTTCCAGTTCGGCGGTCAAATATCATTAAAATATCCATTTTTTTTTTATCTATGCAATAAAAAGGGGAACAGTTCCAGTTTCATATATTTTGACCGCGGTAACTATTGTACTGTAATGAACTGTGGTGGAGGCCAACTGGTAAATTGGGTACTAATGAAGTAACTTTGTAATCCGTGTCAAAACAATCACCCAAGATGTACCAGATGTAACAGGGCCAAAGGCATGTGGGAAACTATGTGATGCTACCAAGTTAGCATGATTACTGCAAAGAAATGAGTGCAATGCAGGACGGCTGCCTCGTGGCACACTTCCAAATAGCTCAAGTGAATTTCTTATTCGTTTGAGCTCCTCTTCATTTGCATATTTCAGAGGTGTTTTTGCTGCAACACAGCACTTTTCATCAAGCGCTGTGTTCTTAGTTGGTGTTGATTTAACCTGCGCTGCAGGCTTGCTACTGAAACTAAGGTATGTTGGAAACTGCATCATGCATGTTGTGTGAAGCTTATAAAGATAAATCCCACCTCATAACAGCAGCTGTGAAAGAATCCATTTGTGGGCAGAGCATGGATAAGTGAATTTTTTTATTCATGTGGAAATGATAAAGTAAATTCAATGCACCAGGTCTTTGCACTGTACCTGCCAGGAGTGCTGCTATTTTGATACAGGCCAGTAATCTAATTTATACAGGCTTACTACAGGCCGAAACTACTTTTCTCTCATCTTCTTAATGGTCAGAAAAACCTCAGAAGCACAGGATGGACAGAAGACGAATGCGAGTTATGATAGATGTTTTTTTATTTCAAAGTTTCTTACTTGCAGCCTAATCCTCCTCCAGCGCAATAACAGATGAACACAAGATGGCTGCCCTCAAATTACAGTGCAGAGTTGCAGTGATATGGAACCATATGGAAATAAAAGTCATCAGTCAGCCTCTTGTGAAGCTTACTTTGAGCTCACGGCTTCTTCTCTAATCGCCCCTACGTCTGGGGAGCGAAAAATGTCTGAAGGGGAAAAAAGCTGGAACAGTTTCCTGGCAGGCCGCAGAGAGAGCCTAATCATATATTGGAGTTTAGAGTCAGTGCAGAGCAATGCAGGACGCCTGTCTCATGACGTCATGCGCACGAGCGCACGTAGGCAAACATGTGTGGCAGCATGTGGCTCCCAAACGGCTGCAGTGTTTCTTATCGACTCGAGTGCCCCTTCATTTGGACATTTCAAAGGTGTGTTTTTATTGTGGCGCAGCACTTTTCATTAGGCATTGTGTTTTTAGTTGCATTCATTTAACACAGATCTGCTCTGCAGACTCCCTCCACAGGGCGTGCGGCACATCTGTCTTTGTTTTGTTTGATTCAATTCTCTCTATTTATATGGCACTTTTAACAACAGTCAACCCCTAATGAGCAAGCCAGAAACAGTGGCAGGAAAATGTCTGCGTGTGGAAGAAACTTTAAAAAGTATTTTGCATTTTGCAATTTGTACACATTTTTTTTTATTCATGGCCACAATTTCGTACTTCATTCCCACAATTAACAATTCATTCTCATGTTTTGTTTTAATCATGCACGTTTTCTTTAATTTTTGGGTACATTTCCCACAATTAACAATTCGTTCTCTCATTTTCTTTTAATCATGCGCATGTTTTTTTTTAATTGTGCGCACGTTTTCTTTCATTCATGCGCAAACAAAATATATGTAGTAGATATAGGTCATTTTATTTGTCCTGTGCACAGGTAGTCTAATAGTTCCCTGAAACTGTCTGAGGGGTTTTGATGTGTTTAGATTTATGCAATAATGGACAGAGATGCTCATTAGCTCTGATTTTGATTTGGGTGTGTTATGAGGACATTGTGGCTTCCCTTGCACGGTGGTGCACCATAATCAGCAAACAGCACGTAGATTCATCGATGCAACTGAAGTTTTGTGGTGAAATAAGGGAAGACAATAAACTACAACCACAACCTTCACTAAACTGCACTTTCTAATGAATATATTTAACAGGGAGGAAGACACAATGTAGCCGCTTATCACTGTTCTTGCTCACCCGTCAAGCTGTTAGGGGCCGGAAGAAATGTTCAGCATCAACGTTTCGACATCCTCAAATGAGACACACACACAAACGCCTCAGACACGTTCACGACACAATGTGTTTAAACGTAAACAAATCTACAACCATTTGAGATATTAATACACTTTACACAGGTGTGTGTTTCTCCCTCTGAAATCCCAGGCCTGATGTACACTACATTCTCAGAGTCAGCCATACTGCCCACCCTTGATCACGCTGTATACAGATTGAGGGATCAAAGATCTGCGTCCATTTTTTCTTGCCATTTCTGTTGTTTTGTTTTTTGCTCGTCATCACTTGGTAGCCAATCAGAGAATGAAATACATCATCCAGCAAATCCAATCAGGGATTTGGCTTTAGAGACTTTCCTACACTGATATGGTTTCATTTTGAAAATGTGAATGCAGACACAATGATAGCCGGTCCAGTGTATTTTTTTGAAAACTTCAAAACATTTGACATCAGACTTTATAAAAGCAAGATATTTTTTGAACATGCCAAAAAAGCTTTGGCTCTATACAGCTACACAGCAGTACATCAGCAGTAAGAGAAGAAACTAAAAACATCTACTGACAGTTCAGACATTATAAGTTCATAAATTGGTTTACTGTTCAGATTAATCATTCAGATCAGGCTTGTTTTAGTGTTTTTTTAGTAAAAAAAGTGACAAAAACTTTGGTTTTGTGTTTTTTATGTGTTTGCATATTATTTTTGTCACATTGTAAAGTTGTGTTAATAACTGGTACAATTGAAGGGCTGAGTTGGTGCTGAATTATGGCATATTAATCAATTAATACTAATGTAATATATCATCCAGTGACAGTTAGAAATATAGAGATTGGCCCAGCCAGCCATATTTAGGCTTGGGCTCTGACGGGTTAATATTTAAGATTAGACTTAATCAAGTAAGATTAATAAAGATTAACATTTGGCATTTGGACCAGTCTTTGCTACAGGCCCCTCTACACTAGGTCTGAAAAGAGATGCTCATCAGTGGCACTTTTGTTAAGTTATTATTATTATTACTATTATTATTATTATCAACTGTATAAGCCCTTTGACATTCATAAATGATACAAGGTTCCTTCTTTACTATATAAAACAACACCTTGAGACAGTCTGCAACTGAAAAGCTTTTCATTTCTTTGTTGTGTAAATGGTGACACACACAGCTTCTTGAGTTCCCTGTAACAGAACCAGCTCTGCGTCTTACTCTTCTACCTCTCCTCTTGTTTCTTTTTACCTCCCCACTCATCCTCAATTCCACTGAAGTCCACTGAGTGTGGCCTGAAAGTATTCACTCATGATCCCCTCACTGCTGGTCACTCTGTAGCCCTACACTGAAAGCCTTATAATAAAGGCTGCAAATTCACACTGATGGTATTACTAATGCAATGTATCATGTACCCTTAACGTCTATATGTGACCTAGTTTTAACATCAAACTCTTAAACTATAGGCATATTATTCAGATATTAATCTTAACACTTCTTCAGTAACTACTGTAAGTATTCAGTAACTGCTATTAAAGTCATATGAGTTGTGTAGTTCTGAGAGTGTGTGGACCCTCATACAGGTCACTAAGAAACATTAAACATTAAATCCAATACATTAAAAAAAAAACATAACCATGAAATACTTACAAACAGGTGGGGACAAAATACAAATACTTCTCTGCTTGAGTCAAAGTACATTCTGTATTACTTTCTACTTGAGTAAAACTTTGAGTTATAATATTGTTTTGATAAGCAAGTTCTATTAAGGTGGCCTGTGTGACTGTAGACAAAAACCTAGCAAGCACTTTTGTAGAAAGTTACAAAAGGTAACTTAGAGGTCTGTAAATTACATTCCCTTTCTATAGCAATTGCAATCATCTAACTATAGCACATCTTTATCACTTTATGTGCTAATATCATTTACTGACATACAGCAAATACTGCATGATTCATATTTCAGATGTTCTGATGTTTACATGTGTTAATACAAACCACATGCTTGTGTGGGATCATACTTGTGTCTTGCACACTATTTATACATTTTATGACCAGAGCAGCTCACTGGGTCTGACCCTAACACTTCCCCTCCACTGCTTGTCTTAAGAGGAGCACCAGTGTGGCCTGAGGATGGGCTGCTCTGAGATTTATTTAGAAGTACGACCCCTCCGTGAGCCTGACCCGGACCTCCAAAGTGCATGTACTCTGTGTTTCAGCAATAGGATCTGCATGAGCATCATTATTTTCACTGTGTCCGCATATCATCGTTCCTCAAAGATACTGCGCTGGGACACTGTGTATTGAACTGACCATTTTGCAGGCCAAAAGCAATAATCTGCCTGTAGCAGCTGCTCTTGGCAGTGAATGAGCAGAGAAAGCTGAGAGTTGAGACACACATGGAGACATTAAAAGTGTGGAAAGACGGAGAGGGGACGGGGTAGGGTGGGGTGCGTGGACGTGTGCGTATGCGTTCGCGTGTGTTGAGAGTGTCAAATTTAAAGTGAAAAACCGCAGACGGATTAGAGAGAAAAACAGACGCAGTGCTGTTTCCATGCTGAGGGCACGCAGGCTGATTACGCTGGATGGACTCTGCTGCTACGCTGGGATGCCTGTGTACTCACACCGCCCACAGTAAAGAGGGGGAATTTCCCTCAACTGGACTTTAATGCTGGACTGGATGTTCGCAGACAGACAGCTCAGGGGCGTCTAATACAAAGAATAAACACACACACACACACACAAAAACACATCCAGAAAAAAAACCTATCCACAATACTGCACATCCCACATACTTAGTGGGCTATTGTTCAATGCAGGGTCTTCTGTACTTTGTTTTTTGCACCAATGTTTTGCAATGTGTAATTATGTGAAACAATGTATATTTATTAGGTGTATATATGATTTAGTGTTACCTCTTTAATACACAGCTTTGTAACCAATAATGTGCATCTGTCTATCTACAGTACGTTAATGAGTAGTAGTATTACTAGTAGTAGAAAGTTAATCATGTTTAGGAGATATTTCTGAGATTAAATATAAAATAATCCACTGGCATAAGAAAAGTAAGTGAAAAAAACAGGAGCTTCAAAATTAGAGTTCAAACTCCCAACAACCGTGCAAGACCACCAAAACTGTCACCATCAGATAAACAGTACTTAAAGCTTTCATCTTTGAGAGAAATAAGAAACTAAAGCTCCACTCTTACTTCAGATCTGAAAAATCCACAGGGGTTTCTGTCCATCCTTCCACTGTGAGAAGACAACTCAACACTATGGGTCTGCCTACACATGTGTCTGCTATGTATGTATGTGTGTATGTATTAGGGGTGGGAATCTCTAGGCACCTCACGATTCGATTCGATTACGATTCAGAGGGCTGCGATGTGATTATAAAACGATTATCGATGCATCGTTTTTTTTCTATACATGATTTCTATTTTCTTACTGTCTGAGAACTTTGTAGTTTTAAAACAAAGTATTTGTAATGATCCATAATGCAATTATGTCCAATATCTTTTATTAATAAAAACAAATGTGTGAACTGGAAGGCTCTCATTCACTGCTCTTGTTTGGAGACGCTGCTGCCTCATCTGACTGATCTGAAGACTGCAGGTCACCTAGCAACGAGGTTTCGCCGAGCGAGTAGCAAAAAAAAGGAAAAGAGAAAGACAGACGAACATTTGGAGACGAATGGACTTATTCGCATTTATAAGCAGCGCAGTTGGTTTCCTGGTACGTTAAATCTGCAACGAGAGACTGTCAAACACTCACTAAAAAGTGGAGAAGATGGAGTCGCTTCTCTAATTTTCCCGTTCCACCTTAAATGGTGCCGCTTTTACATTCGGCGCCTCAATCAGAATTTAAGGTGGAACGGGAAAGTTCAGCAAGAAGCTGGCGAGTGAGAAGCGACTTCAGCCTCGTAAAACAGCGGAACGCTGAGAGACATTTTACAAGAAACTATTCAACTTTTGAGGAAAAGTTTTCTGGCGGAGATGGAAGAAAAGCGGCTATAGCTGAAGCTTAAAGCAGAGCAGAGTAAATGTGCGTTTTCGTTTATATTGTTTAGCCTAAACTAGGACATTAACACACACTGGACATAAATGTTGCGGCTCCCAAGGTGGTTTGATTTTTGTTGAAAGGACAAAATGTCTCTTCTTATCATTTGTGTTGTGACTCCTGACCTAACCTGGCTTTTAATGCAGAGGGAGCCGGTCGGATTTCTCGCTCATCCAGTAGTGTTTTTGTTATGTGCCGCCACAGACTGTCCGGGCGCTGCACTTACCCACTTCCAAGTTTCGCCCTTTGCGTTCCGTCAACATTACGTTATAAATTAAACATTTAGAAAATCGATTTTTGACATTTATGAATCAATTCAGAATCGTCCACGTCTGCATCGCGATGCATCTAACAATCGATTTTTTCCCGCACCCCTAATATGTTTGTATGTATATATGTATCTATCTATATTATGGCCAAAAGTATGTGGACACACCTGTGTGACCTTGGGATGTTGGACATCCCATTCCAAAATCATGGACATTAATATTATTAGGGTGACCAGACATCCCCGTTTTTGATGGCCCGTCCTCAGCTGGAAATGTCCCTGTTTTTAACTGTGAATTGAAAACATACCAGAAAGTCCTAAGAAAGACCTGGCGGCAAAGCAGACGGGCAGACGTCTTGCATTGTGCTTGTTTTGGCCAACAGAGGGGACTGGCTGCTACTATCCACAAACCATTTCTACCACTTGTTCACCTAGTTTTAGAAAGTACTATTGTGTAAAACTCGACCAGAAGCTAGCAAGTGTCAAGTGAGTCCACAACATTACTGCAAACATCTTATGAAAACACAAGGTAACCCAAGGATTAAAAGCAGGGGTGAGTTACAAGACTTGAATGGTACTACCAGGTGATAGGTAGACATACAGTCTACTTAAATATAGCTACCACGCGACGTTTAAACAATGCATCATTTTTTTAAACTGCCATCCATATATGACATATAGCCCATTTTGATAGCAGCCGTTTCTGTCTCTCCAGAACTCGAGCTAGCCTGGGGGTGGGTTTAGCGTATGACTATTGGGCTATAGCCACAAGTCTCTTTTTTGCTAAACTATTTAATATGAATTATGGGCTCATACAACCACTGAATCTTTTGTGGTAAATGTATCCCTGTCTAAGCTGATAAACATTTCAGACCCTTTTTAGAGACTTTATTTCGAAAAAGTGACAAGTGACGAATCTAGTGAGGGGAAAAACAAGAAATACGAATCTTTTCTATGACTATTGTAATTTATTCCCACGCATGCTGACCATTCATTTCATTCCATAGTTTATCATAGCTCCACTTAGCATAGTCAGCTACTCTATGATTTTTTGACACAGTTTACAAAGTTACTTAGTAAGTACCCAATATTATCAGTTAGACTTCACCATAGTTCAGTTCAACAGTTACCATGGTCAGAATACATGAAATTGGCTGCCCCCTTTTTCATTTCATAAATAAAAATATTGGATATTTTAATGTTATTTGACCGCAGAACTGGAAATGTCCCCAGTTTTCAATTCAGAAATTTGGTCATCTTAATTAATATGGAGTTGCCCCCTTTGTGGTGATAACAGCCTCCACTCTCCTAGGAAGACTGCACTGTTTGTGTTCAGTGGGGTTGAGGTCAGGGCTTTTTGCAGGCTGGAGTTCCTCCAGATCAAATTCGTCAAACCACGTCTTTACAGTCCTCACTTTGTGCACAGGGTGACAGTCATGCTGGAACAGGAACAGGCCTTCCCCAAACTGTTACCACAAAGTTAAAAGCACATAATTGTCCAAAATGTTTAGCTATATCATTAACATTATATATGCTGAATCATTAACATTATCCCTCACTAAAACTAAGGGGTCAAGCTCCAAACCTGAAAAACAGCCCCAGACCATTATGCCTTCTCCACAAAACTTTTCTGATGGCACTTTGCATTGAAGCAGGTAGTGTTCTTCTGTCATCTGCTAAACCTACATTCATCCATCAGACTGCCAGACAGAGACGTGTGATTCATCACTCCAGAGAACACATTTCCACTGTTCCAGAGTCCAGTGGTGCTGTGCTTTACACCACTCCACCCGACTCTTGCGCATAGTAATCTTAGGCTTGTGCACAGCTGTTCGGCCATAGAAACCTATTTCATGCTCCCAATGCACAGTTCCTGTGTTGACGTTGCTTCTAGAGGCAGTTTGGAAGTGATTGAGGCAGTTTGTAGTGATTGATGCAACAGAGGATAGACGATTTTTCTCTACGTGGTTCAGCACTCGGTAGTCCTGCTCTGTGAATTTGCGTGGTCACCACTTACTGGCACTTACATTTGACTGGGAAAGATCTAAGAGGCCAGAAATTTCATTAACTGACTTGTAGCAAAAGTGTCATCCTATGACAGTGCAACGTTTAAAGTCAGGAAGCTATTGTGTATGACCTGTTCTACGGCCAATGTTTGTCTATGGAAATAGCATGGCTATGTGCTTGATTGTGTACATCTGTTAGCAATGAAGCCAGCAAAAACACGAGGAGGGCCGTCCACATACTTTTGTCAATATAGTGAATCTATTTATCCATCTATCCATCCATCTTTCTGTCCTGTGTCTGTCTGAACATGTTTACCTATCTGTCTATGTGTCTGTCAACATCTGTTTGTCTGCCTTTCTGTTTATCTATCCACCTTTCTGTCTGTCTGATTATCAGTCTGTATGCATGTTTGTCTGTTTGTCTGTCTGTCTATCTACCTATCTATCAATCTGTATCCAGGTCTATCTAACTGGTTCTTTATCTATGAACAGACTTACAAGCATTGTGGACTGGAGGCACTAGGGACAGACAACGAGGAATGAGAGAAAACATATGAAATGAAAAAAACTGAAACGAGAGAAGATGAAAAATAAGGCAACTACACTTAGGCACAGATTTTTATGGAATATTTCTGTCTCGTGAGTTTATATGGCTCTTGTCTGGAAAGACAAATGCTGAGCAAATACTTTCAGCAGAGTAGTAAACCATATGGTAGAGTTGAAAGGACAAATTTACTGTGCACATACACAACCACAACTACAGCTCCCTGTGCCTGTCTAGAGCCAAAACGAAGTACCAACGTCTACGATCTCTCCAGACTCACCGTCATGAAATGTGACCTACTTCCTTAAGCATATTCTCATTCCCACAGTCGATATCCCATACTAAATCTCCTGCTCTGCCCAAGAAAAGCAGTTAGCTGCCCATTACGAATCACTAATTCAGTCATTATTGATTTTCCCAGAATATACACTCCCATCATCAGGCTTACAGGTGCACTTCCTGGCAATGCGCTCCAGACTGCCCGGCTTTGGAAACAAAACAAGCTTCTCCCTGACCACCCTTTGATTTTTATTACTCCCCTCCACCTCCCAGCATGAGCCGGGCCTGTTTGTTTTTACTCTCCATCTGTGATAAGCCAGAGCCACATGCTCTCTCACTGAGAGAGATAGACTGGCTGAAGACTACAGAGGCTTGGGCGCAGCTTAGGTTAACACACTCCCACTACAGCACTCATGGGGTTCGATTAAAGCAGATGTGGATTTGCAGCTCTTCCATGTCCTTAACTTCCACTACTTATTGCCCAAAACAAAGCAAGCTGTTATGGAATTATTGCAAAAATGTCATCTGACCAAATGGAAACGGACATGACCAGTGGTGGGATGAGCGCCAGTGGTGGTCAGCTCCTCGTCTAGAGCCTTGTTGATGTACCACACGTTTTTGATTTGTCCTTAAGCCTCATGATCCCAGAGCAGTCATTTCCACAGAGCTTGGCCCCACGCTGACCCACCAGGCATGCTCGCTTCCACAGTCCCTCATGCCTGAGTGTTTCCACTAGAACTGTCCAGCGGATAATGTTTGTATCATCACTGATTTTTATTTTATTGCAATAGGATTCCCTTCCTTGTTCATCATTTTATTTATTTTATTTTTCCTCTTACGCTTGTTTTTAAAGTTCCCATCTCCTACATTTTTCTTTCCTTTTATTATTTCCTCTGAGGTCCACATATGATGTTTGTGTGGTTTTATGTACCAAAAACAGCCATCTTTCATTTTTCCATGACCATTTTCCAACCACTCTTAATTCCTTAGAATTTGTCACTGCGGTTTAAGGCTGGTATTCTGTATGTAAATAATCACCTCCAAAATGTAGTTCTTTTTAATAAATTTATCCTAAGAAGATGGAAGGATAACTTGAGTAGGATCAGGGTGTATGTATGGACTGTGGTAATTAACAGCTAAGTGAAGAGAGACTGAGAGTCAGAGAGAGAGACATTTTGGAGGAAGGGAATGTACCCTGAGTGGCCCTGAAGAACAGCTGCCATTCCTGAGTGAAGTGTTTATAGGGCACTCACTAACTGGGAGTCGGGGGATGCAACTTCTTTATATGCAGAGGTGAGTGTTCAGCCAAGAATATCCCCACTGGGGGCATTGGTGCCACATTTTAGACAGACTCAGAAGACCATGTTATTATCACCCAGTTATTCCATTCAACATACGTACTCTCACTATTTGTTGTACAACTGTGGAGCTCTTAGTGCACCAAGATTAAGAAAACAATCCAAACAGAGTTGCAGGAAGTCTCTGCATTTACCAGTGTGCAACATGAAATTTATCCCATCATTTTTGTTGCCTGTGGAGATATTTTAAACTTTAATTTTGAAATTTTGAAAACTACACTGAAACCAATTTGTTGTTTCTGTTTATCTACTTATGGTGATGATGGTACTGATGTAATACATGTGGAACTGATGTACAGATTTCAACCAAATAGCTTCAATGATTCACTTCTGTTCAGGATCAAGATAAAAAATGAATAAATCTGCTAATATTAATTGAAAATACTGTTAAAGGAAACCAGGCAATATTTTACTATTTTTTGTTCTTTTTAATATGTTTTTATTCAAGTATTTTGCAAAACAACCAAATAAAATCTTCTAATCTGCCAAAATGCAGCCATGTAAGCGAATAATTTACATTTGATTCCTGTAAAGACTAAATCCAAACCTAAACCTGAATCATTTTGAACAGTCTGAGAGTGTAAGTATATCTACAGTCTTCTAAAATCAGCCCAGAGCAATTTTTGTAGATCTGTTATTATTTACATGTGTCTAATAAATATCTTACCAAATTCCAGAAAATTTCAGTTGCTGGATCAAGTGAAAATGATCATAAAAGAGCCCATATTATTCATGAAGTCAGATCTATCTATCCATTTACTTCCAACAGAACACTCTGGCAGGATTCTTGGTGTTGAGCTCAATGTTAAGACCTGAACACAGACATTTTGTAAAGGCAATTCTTTTATCTTCTGCACCATTGCGCAGTTTAATAAAGTCCTAAAAACATGGAGATTGGCACCAGCCTTCACAACAACCTCCAGAGGCTCCAAAGTGAAACACCTGATCCATGGATCCAGCAGGGAGTGAAGGAGGGAAGATGGAGGGAGAGAAGAGGGAGAGAAGAGGGATAGTGTTGTCTGTCTCCTTGGAGTGGAGCTGTAAGTCCTCTGGCATGTTTCAGAATGCCTGCACACAGGAGACGCTGTGTAAACACACAGTATATACACAGAACATACACATGGCAGCACACTTATCCCTCAAACACACTCTCACTAGTACATGCAAACATGCACACCACTGAGACTCACAGACATCAGGACATAAACTGCTAACATTTTACAGCCTTTTCTCTCACCTTTCTTGCTGAATTTTGTTTTGCTGCAAGAAAAAAGAAATATTCATTAGAATTTTAACTGTACTATGAATTAGTAAATACTGCAATCACATTTGCCATAAACACTTTTCATTTAAATGCTAAATCACCAGTCCCATCCAGCCTATGCAGTTGTACTTTGCATTTTAAATGTCTCTATTATAATATTACAATATCTATGTTTAACCCTCATAAATATTAAATATAGCGCAGTACTTTTTCTTTTCTGATACTGATGTTGAGAATTGGCTCCAATTTCTTCTTTAAAAGCTACTAAGCTTTAAAATGAGCTATTTTTAATTGAAGCACTTCACTTTAGATCTAAAAGCAGGCTATCATGTTCAAACTAAACATCCTACTACCCCACACAAAGAAACACACAGCTAACATCACACAGTGTGAGTGTGCTATTCAGCTAACAACACAGCATCACACAGTGTGAGTGTGCTATTCAGCTAACAACACAGCATCACACAGTGTGAGTGTGCTATTCAGCTAACAACACAGCATCACACAGTGTGAGTGTGCTATTTCAGGCTATATTTGTTACAGACCTCAGTTCAGATTAGATTATTTTTCCCGTCTACTATCCAGCATTTTCTGCTGATATTGGCCTGATATCAATCCTATCCAAACCGATATGCCTGTATCTTCAATACATAGATTTTTAAAACGTCCAACAAACAAAAGTATCAAGTCAACAGTTTCAACAGTTTACAATACGTTTGAGGACAAAATGTAGGCTAATTCTTAACATCTTACCTTTAAGGTACTGAGGGACTAGCCAGAACAGAAGTCCAATCATGGTAATAATGAACCCAAAGACTAAGACATACCACAGAGAGTCTTGCTCTGAGATGGGGAAAAAGATAACTTTTAGAAGTGCATAAACTAACACTCAAAATGTAGAAATCACTCTTTAATAATGTAAAACTTCTTTAATATAAAATCAATAATGCCATAGATACATGTATGTCGCTGCTGTCAGAACAAACCTTGTATCTCCATTTTTCAGTTTTTGACATAAATTGAAGATGCCTCTTGCCTTTTACATTGTGTGTAAATTGAATGATGAATGGACCAAAAGAAACGGGCCCCGAAATGACTGATTACATTGACTTACATTAAAAGTAAAGTATATTTTTTCCATCTCCTGTAAAGTTATCATTTTAAAGATACTAGGTTTTGTTGCAATAGCAGTGATATAATGGTTTTGATGTGATGTCAGTAATATATAATCTCATAGAATTCAAATCTCAATTTTTAGGAAGTTTTGGATGTGTTCATGATTTCAAAATGATTGAGAAAGCTATAACATCAGATACAGGTTCTATAAATCTTACTATAATATACAAATAATTTCCAGTGTTTCTCTTATTTACAAAGCATTAATCAATGGATAATTAACTTACATATTATTTACTCATTATGAATTTAATTTAATATCTTCTTTTTTTCCAAAACAACTTGAAATATTGATCATTGTACCCAACAGTATATTTCTCTTCATATTACATAAATTTGCACTGTATAAGTTAAAAAGTTAATAACAAAAACTATTAATATGGCAATTTGCAGTAAGCCAAACACATTGGCTGCAGAAATTACACCTGGACTGCCATCTAGTGGTAAAAACATGTGATTACATATGGGGGTTTTCCAGAATGGGACTTTCCAATTCAGTTCCATGCCATCATCTACTAAACGCAAATTCAGTGAGAATCAGTGGAGGCTTGACTGATCCTTGGTGTCTTACCTGAGACGGTGAGGGTGAAGCTCTTGCGGATTGGTATGCGCAGAGCCTGGTGGTGAACCCTGCAAGTATACTTGTAGCCAGAGTCGTCTAGGCCAGGCTGCAGCAGGAAGAAGGCTGAGAGCGAGTATGTGCCGTCTTTGTTGTGGCGGTGGCTGGAGTACAGCACGTTCTTCAGTACCTCAGGTAGAAAGCTGGAACCAGCCGGCTCACGCAGCCACTCAATGTTGACATCAAGCGGGTAATATCCCTCAGCATCACACACCACCTTCTGCTCTCCACCCAGAGTTAGAGACAAAGATGAGCCCACGTTCACTGACACACGAGGGGGCTCTGTTGGACCACAAAGAGTAACAATACCAAATGGTTAAAATCTCAATTAAAGGTAGAATTGTTAACTGCTAAAGATGTTCATGGTAAGTGCTGGATGTTCCATGCCAATTTCCAGGGTAGGGTTGTACATTGTACTGTTTGCTAATCACTGTCGCAATATTAGCCTTCAGGAAGGCTACAATATGCAAATGAGCCTCTAACCAGTCACAGTTGTTCTTCAGATGTTTGGAATAATCAAGGTATTTACATGATCCAGCAAACATAATAGAACAAAGATTCACCAAAGTGTTCACAATATATAGCAATAAAATCAATAAAATAAACGAGTAAAAAAATAATATTTTGTTATGAAGCTAACGTTAACATTTACAGTTAAACAATTTGCCTAAAAGGACCCATATAATAAAAATCCATTAAGTCCATATATGGAAACCAAACTGCTAAAACAGCCTGTTTTGTATTCATTGTTTCAGTGATAATGTCATGTCATGAAAATCACAAATTTACACATATCCACATTTTCAGCCTGCAGCAGTTTAGCCCCACCCACTCACACCAACTGCTTTTGAATGAGGCCCAATACAGGGCAGCCAATCAGAAGAGAGCTCATTTACATATGTCAGTCTTGAAGTCAGAGCCAGTTTAATTCCATGAGAAAAGAGAGGTTGGAAAATGATTATGTAAAATGAATTATGACTGTTTTAGTACGTTTTAGTACAAAAGCCACTTAAATGTTATAAGTGGACATCAGAGAAATAAAACAAAATGCAAGATAAATGTAGGCTATGTGTCCTTTACAGCCCTTCTAAAGTACATGCTTGGTTGTCTCACCGTGGATGTTGAGAGTGATGTCATGGCTGCCGTAGAGAGGGGGGACGAGCACTGAGCACACGTATGTGCCCTCGCTGGCCTGGGAGGTGAGGGGAAGTTTTAGAGCGGCGTTTCCGGCTCCAATGGCTTTGACAGACACTCCGCTGCCTTCGGTCTTGCCTGAGCGGCTAGAATAGCCGAAGAGCTTGGTGCGTTCGCCACGTCGCTGAAGCCTCCACTCTACGGTCACGTTGGCCTGCTTATGATCCACAGCAAACTGACAGTGCAGGGTCTGATCCTTCATTAAGCCCACTGCAACACTAGGGGTGCGTGTCATTACAACCATCGCAGCTGTTAAAGAGAGAAGGAGGAGAGGAGTTATCTTTTTCCCTCTTTACCCTAAATGTAGTCAAGACAAGACATGTTTGGTGTTGTCAAAGTTTGCTTAATTAGTTTTGCTCTGGAGTTAAAAACATCACTTTCATATCCTCAGGATAACAGAGAGGCTGTGGTCACCTGAGGTGGTCAGAAGCTCCCTGTCTGCAAACTGAATCCACTCTTGATTTCCTTCCTGTGCAGGTGTGTGTCTGAGAAAGGTGGTGATGACAAACAGCCCCTCAGTGTGTGTGAGAGTACAGGTGAACCAGATGTCATGCTCTTGTGCCCCTAAACCAGGCCAACGCATGACAATGCCTCCAGTGCTGTATCTGCGGATCTCACACTGCAGCGTGTCTTCGCCACCTTCCACATAGCGCCTCATGTCCACCTTTGAAGCTGCATAAAACAAGCAAATAAATTACTTTTAGCCTAAATACTTAATATTGCATTGAGGATTTCACTACTGCCCCCTTGTGGTGAGTCTCTAAAAGCTTTTGTGAAATATACTCACCTACTGCAAGGAAGGTGATGACATCCTGGTTTATAGGACGGTCTCCTAAAAAACCGAACTGCAGCACTGCATTTCGATGGTGGTATTTGGTCTCTTTGTGACCCTCATGATTTAAATGTACTGACTCATCCACAAACTGACACGGCAACCACTGGACATTATGCACAGACTGAGATCCACAGGGGCCTACACCTGTTCATCAAAATAAAAGGCTGCATATTACAGGGTACCACAGGCCTAAAGAAAATGCACTGTCAGGTTGCAAAAATATATAAACATCCTGATAAATGAAATATAAATAAAATATATTTGTAGTTTCTGGACATTGATGGGGTTACACAGTTTGTGTCAAATGATTGGATGCAAATGCTTTGATGTTTTTAAAACCATGAAAACATTAATGGGGGCTTCAGCCCTGTGGTAACATACAAACATACATAAATTGTTACACAATACAACCTTATATAAGATTTTCATGACATTCCTGCTTGCAGGTGGCAGAGTCACAGAGCAGACTTCTGAATAAACAAAACTGAAACTAAGCACGGCACCTCTTATTAATACTACTAGATCAAAGCATTTTAAAACATACACATTAGACGTTAACATGTGTCAAATTACAACACCCTTTAGGTCTGAGACTAATGAGGAACAGCTATGTTGTAGTACAGAATAAGCTGTAATGGAGTGAGTCAGTGGTTTGTGCCGTAGAGTGAAATACGGAGTGACGTGTCAGCTGTACATGAACAACATAAAGGAATATTTCCAACATTACACTCGACTCATTTAGCTTACCTGAAGCTAACACTGCAAGGAAAAGACCACCAAATACAATAAACATGATAGACACCGCCGTTCAGAGCCGTCCAGTCGAGGAGCGAAGAAACCGCCATGCAAACAAAGTTGCTTTCGCTTTCATTTCGGTCTCGTTTCACTGACAGAAACGTGCGCGCGCAGCGCAGATAGTGTCAGATGTAGGGGCTTCACTGAGGTCAGAACAAACAGATAGCCTTAGCCTTTATCTTTACCGCCACACGCCTAACGTTCATCTGTATGGACACCGCTTCTTTAGTAAGGACACAGTGAGTGAAAAACACAGAGCGCGTGAAGCTGTTTGTCCGCGCGGGGGCGCGAGCTGAAAGAGCGCTGAGAGGTTTTCTGCAGGTTGTTCTTCTCTGCGCTCGTCGACGCGGAAGAGTCTACTAACACCCCTCCGTTTGAACGTTCAGTCCGCATGGATGAAGACACGTTCGCGGTAACTCCGCTCTCTGAAGACCACACAGCAGACATTTAATACACACTTACCTGACAGCATCGTCGATATTCTCTGTAGTGTTTTGTCTGCACAGCGACCACCTTCGTTGTTCGACCAAACGAGTTGCTGCCAGCAAACCTACAGAACCTGCAGAACGTACAGAGCCTGAAAACATTAGAACCTGCAGGCTTTCCTGAGGAGTTAGAATGAGTAGTTAATGTCTGGTTCTGTTTGGTTGATTTGTTTTGCAAACAGAGCAACATGGACCAAGGTAACACAATAATATTAATAATTAATAATTAAACATGACATTAAGTGCATTCCTTACAAAACAGATCTATGCTAATGTTATAAGACTTTTATAACGTTGCATGATACTTCTATAACAGTCTCATATTATGTATCTGTAATACTTGTGTAGAAAGATGGTTCTTCAAGGTAGTTGATGGTGCTTTAGTAAAGGCAGTGGTTCTGTTTAGAACCATGGGTTCTGTGTAGAACCAGTTTAGGCCTAAATGGCTCTTTGCATGAAGTCAGCGAAGTCATTCTTCAGATCGATGGAGAATGTGTTGTTTATAGTTATGAGTAGAACCTTTTCAAAAGTAGTTCTGTATAGCACCAAGAAGTGTCCCTCTATTGTTACCATGTCAAGCTTGGTGCTGTGTAGCACCATATTCAAAAAGGTTCTATATAAAACCATAACCTTCATCAATCCCAAGAACCATTTTACCATGCAACAAACCATTTAAGCCTGAAATGGTTCTACATAGAACTCATGGTTCTAAACAGAACTATTGCCTTTACTAAAGAACCCTTGAAGAACCTTTTTAAAGTGAGTAGTATCCTAATCTATAGTAGTTGTCCAACTTTACTGCAAGATTCTTATAGAAATCCTATAGAAATTCCTGTAGTATTAATATAGATCTTTTTCCTAAGAGATGATGCATGAGTATGTGACTAATTGACTTGTTTCATGTCCACTAGTTGACCTGTCACTCCATGCAGTTTTTCATGGATGTATACATAACTTTTGCTTTACTGTTAATATTAAAGGGATACATTTTAATCAAAATGTCTGCACAATGCAATATTTAAGATGTAAATAGTCATTCAGTGTGGTTTCATAAAGTTACACATATGCTTCCTGATTCATGTTTTATTGTTTTCATGTTGCATTGTTTTATAATATTTATGGTACTTATGATAGTTAAGGTATAGTTAGAATGTATTGGTCTAAAATGAATGTTTTATAATCCATTCATGGCAGCAGAAGTACATGTAGGGCATTATAAGATAAAATAGTCCTAAACATTTTTTTTTTCTTTTTTTCAGATTTCCTACTATTTTATCATCACCATTACATATAAAACTCACTGGTTGTTTTGGATAGTAAATAAATTGGCTATATTTGATTTGTAGACATTATGATTCCTATCACTTCCACTGAAAAGAAATCAGACTCGATATGATTCTCCAGAATGCACCATTTTACATCAAACCACTCAGAATGACTTTGTTTACATCTCAACAGTTGAATTTTGCTAATTTAAATTCTGCAAATTTAAAAGAGGTCTAGAGTTTCCCATGGTTAATGATTATATTTCATATTTTATTATATTTTTTGTTGCTATTTTGTCCCTCTTGGTGCTAGAATAGAAACTACTGAATTTCATTGTATATGTAGTTTGCCACTTAGAAACCTAACAAATCATCGCTGTGAAAACTTCCTGTTAGAGATTAAAGACTGTAAAACTGTTTATCGTGGATTATATATTGTACAGTTGTGAGGCACAATTTGATCAGGTAAATCGTAAGAGGACAAGATGAGGATGTAACAGTTTCAATAGGACATGTTTTGCATTGTATTATAATAGTCTTATTTTTTTCCTACAGAACCCTGGCTAAGCTGTGAGAAGACTGCTGTTTTACAGGGTGGATTTCTGTTGGCAAATCAGCTATGCCAGCCAGCACCCCTCTCTGCTTTGAGAAAAGAGGACTGGGAGCGTGTTGGACGCCCTATAGTTCAGGCAGTCACCGAAATATGTGGACAGTTGTGTGGAGGCAACCAGGAGTGTCTTCAGTGGAGAAAGAGGATTCTTTGTATTATATGGAGCAAAGTCTTAGAGATTGAGAAAGGAGAGGATGTTGACATCAACTGGAAGGAAAACCCATTATTTGCTGTTCAAAATAGTCTCCCTGACATTAACCATGCAGTATTATTTGAACTGGTTAAATCAATGGGTTTCTTCAGCATTTATGTTGATTTGCTCCAGTGCTTTCAATCAGACGAGCAGTGCAAAGAGCTGGAGAGGCTAGTAAAACATGTCACAAGCGACTGCACAGAAAAGGATGTGAAGTTTTTGCTGGAGGTGTGGTGGGAGCTGATGAAAGGAAGGAGGGAAGAGCTGGACAGCCTAGACCAACTCTTTAACACCCAGTGTGCCCGCTTTACACAGAACCCCTCTGACTGCTCACCACAGGCTTCAAAACGATTTAAACCAGACCCAGAATCTGCCACATCGACCACATGCACGTTTTCCATCCTATTCCAAGGACTGAACAACATAAAAGAGTATATAACATCCTCTGAGTTGTGTTATTTTGGCCTCTCCAACTGCCTAGACATGCTGTATACCTCCTACCTGTTAGACCATGCAACAGACCTACCAGCTGAAGTTAAACTTCAAAACATTTCTCGATCAGTGAGCCTGAGAAAGAGAAATGGTCTCTTGGAGGGAGCTGACCTTACTCAGGCCATATGTGAGGCCCAAAGAGATCTTGTCGCCACACTGACTCCTGCTCAGACCAAGCCAAGTGGAATGACCCTTATCCAAGCCATGCAGACAATGCTTGGAATAATATGTTCATGGGAAATCAAGGGATTGCTAAAGATGCCCACACATGATCCAAGTGACCTAGCAATCCGTCTCAAAGATAGTGTTTGCAGAGTTCTGAAGTCTTTAGAGCTGTTGTCTGAAAATCTGGATGGAAATGAACAAGCATTGATTAGTTTGCAGAAGACTTTGAAAAATTTGCTTGCATCTTCATCTTTTACTGTGCCTGAAAGCCCCTCAACTGAAATAGTGAGTGTTGTCGTGACCATTCTTGACAATAATCTAAAGGGGTTCCAGGACCTTCCCAAACTTTATGCCTCCACACTGAGCCAATCTTTCAGTGAGGCAGAGTGGTTAAGCTGTCTTGAAAGAAACAAACATGCATTTCAGCAAAAAGACCTTGTTATGACATTATCCTCTACTCTTATAGCCAAATGCCAGAGTGATGCTAATGTAAAGCAGGCTAAAAAGCTGAAGGACATTATTGTAGACATATTCTCCCAGCTTTCATTACCTGACAAGAATGCAGCACTATCTGAAATTCTTAGCTTGTCAAAGAAAGGGTTGCATGGCTTTCTTCCAAGCTCAGTGACAGCAGGCTATGACGAGGAGGTCAATTTGGCTTTTAACAGCATCATCCAGAGTGGAGCAAAAAGCAGCCTGAGCTCAGCAGTCTCGGCTGTGGCTCGAGTTGCATTCCAGAACCCAGAGGCCACCTTGTACCGATGCTGCCACATGGCTGTGGTGAACCTTGGAGCTCATGCACTTCTTGCTCAGATTCTCCAACAGTTGCCTGGCCTCAGGAGCTCACCAGGAGACACCAAGGAGATGAGAAACAAAGAGCAGAACTTGTTGTGCAGATGTCTGCAGGCCACTGTGTGGGACAAGCTCTCTTCATCTCAAGAGGAAGACCAGTTCCTTGAGTTCTTGTCTGCCCTGATGGAACCCAGTATTGTTGGCCAAACCGAAGAGAAGCTCAGCTTCCTTCCCCCAGAGGAGGCTATGCATGCATTCATCCTGCCTTACTTCTCTTCTTCCACCTCTAGCTCATCTAGCCTTGAGTTGTGCCTTCGGCTTCTCCAATGCATTCTGTCCCATGTATCCTCAAATGACGCTACACCTTGGATAATGAGCTGCTCCCCGTTTCCTCTTTTATACTGTCTTGCTCAGCTCCTGAACAACTGCAGTAGGTGCTGGGAGCAGCCAGTAGAGGGCAGCACAGTCTTATCTATTGAGCACAAGGGACTGTTGATCTCCACTCTGACCACACTTGGAAAGGCAGTTGGCAAGGAAGTGGCTCTCACCCCTAGTACTTGGTCCAGAGCTATCTCTTGGCTGTATGGAAAAGCGGAAGACCTTGACTGGACTGTCCGCTTTCACCTGAAGGACGTGTGGGGAGAGCATTTCAAATACGAGGTGCCAAGTTCACTTATGGCTGTATGTGAGCTTTCAGAGCAAGAGTGGTCTGGCCTGGTGTTGCCTCACTATGGACAAGGCACAGGCCTGTTAGCCTGGGCGGAGTGTTGCTGCATCTCGGATCACTTTCAGGCAACCATGCTGGATTCCCTGTCTTTAAACCTTCTCAACTCAGATGAAGTAATCATGTTCAGCAAAGGCCTGATGGTGGCAGTGCTGCAGACCCTCCCCTGGTGCACCGCTGGCGAATGGGAGCGGTTGCTAAAGATGTTGCGCAGTCTTCTGCACTCAGATAAGCTTCATGTTCCATACTCTCTGGAATATGTAGACTTTCTGCCATTACTTGACCTCCGTTCTTTTGCTGTCGACCTGCGTCTGTCTGTCTTTTTGCTGCGCTTGTTCCAGCTACTCTGTGGCTCCAGCTGTGCAGACTGGCTGCCTCCCTATGGCTGGACACACGTAGGCCGGCACTGTGCTGCTGCCATGAGGGGTATCATTGACTCTGTGAGGGATAAAGTACCCCTCCCACCTACAGCAACCTCTTCCAAAAGCACTGAGAGCAGCAGTGGCGTTCTCAGCAAGGAGGTCCTTTTTGTGCTGACTCAGCTGTTCTGCCATGTCATGCATGTGCAGGTAATGATGCCAGGCCAGCCAGAGCCACTGTTCCTGTGTGCACTGGAGATTCTGTCCAACTATGAGGCTGTCCTGATGGCATATCCCAAGAGTAGCACGGCCCTACAAGGAGCTAATACACGTCACTTTCTTACTACCATATCAGACAATGTGCAGTGCACAGACATGCGAGCTGTCCTACATCAGAAGATTGCTCAGCTCTGAGTCTAAACTGGAACATTTGATGCTGTTGAATTGCAGTTGGGTTCATTAACATTATTCTTTTTTTTTCTCACAGAATAAAATTTTTCACACAGCATTAGCTTGTTGTCTTGTTCCTTATGAATACATACAGATACACAGAACCTGATATAATATGTCTGCTTTTGGCAAAAGTGTGGCAAGTTAATGTCAAGTAAGAATTGCACTGCCTAAGATTTGCTGTGTAATTACAGTATAAAGCCTATAGGGCTGCTCATACAATTCAGAAAAACAGTTGAGGTTTCGGCATTTCCAAGATTGTGATGGAGAGGTAACTAAAAGGGAACATCAAGAAGTTTCAATCATCTACTCGGTATATGAAGGGGAAGTGGAAGAGGCTAAGGGGAAGTATTCTTCAGATTACCAAGTAATTTACAAAAGAAACAACACCGTCTGAAACAAAAATGAAATACAGAATATCTTTCCTACTCTTACATGAACAGTATTTCTGATGATATAAAGCCTAGTCATTTTTTTATTCTCAAGAGACTGATCACTAAAAAAAAATTGACATCAGTCACAACACACTAGCTGACTTCACCTTACTTTACTTGCTTTTACCTCACAAACCTGCTATTGTTCAATGACTTGGTAAGATTTTGAAGTTTAGAGATATCACTGCTGTCAGAACAAAACCTTTTATCTGTTTTTTGTCAATTTGAAAACAGCAGCTGTCCTTTAGTGGGAAACCTTCCTACTACATGGCCAAAACAAATGGCTGACAATTAGATTAACCACCGTTTGGAGGTTTTATATGGCATGTATGGCAAATTGGAAAATGCAACAACTGCATCTTCTATGTGAGTGTGCATTATTCAAATCACAATGCAAATGCTTTTCAAGTGTTTACATTTCTGTGTATAATGACTGATAAGTTCATTTGGAAAAGCGAAGTGCTTTTTACATTGCATTATCTTAATGGTAATCAGAACTGGGTTTTCCAAAAGCATCTTAGTGCAAAGATTACTTTTCGGTGGCAGCACGAGCATGGCTATGAGCACTCTTAATGCCAGTATGAAGATAATCTAACAATAAGATGACTGCTTTTGCAAATATTCCGTTTTTATGTCAGACCATTGACAATGAAAATGAAATGTCAAAAGCACTTTTAACTTTTTTCCCAGTGTGGAAGAAACTCAAATAAAACAGTAAAATCACAAGTCACAATTAATGCTCCAAAATTAATTAATGTGAGGAGCAGCTGATTTGTTACCTTCCTTGTACCCAAAGAACAGTGACAGTCTAACATAGTACATTAAATTAACTAGCAATGATACTATTTATTGGCCAAAACTAAGACAGAGCTTTTTAGTAAGTCAGGGGGAAGAACTTAAGAAATCTAAATTATCTGTTCATGCTGTGCTTATCAGCAGCATAGATCTGCCTTATGCACCTTTCAACAAGCTATTTAAAACCCTCAAAACTGGTGAAACTTCAGAACTTCATGTCTTTCTTATTTCAAAAGTAACATTTTGTTACATTGCTGATATAATTACTGCTTCTAAAACCACCACCTTCTCCATCGACCCCCTCTCTACAGCCTTAACTAAAGCTTGTCTCCCTGCTCTAGTCCCTCATATCACATCCCTTCCTAATCAATCACTGTTTTTTGGCCAGGTTCCTTCTACGATCGCTGCAGTTACTACTATCCTTAGGACCTAGACCCGTCAAATTGTGAGAACTACCACACGTCTCTAATCCTCTGTTCCTGTCTGAAGATCTTGGACATTCCATTGCTCATCTGTTGCTCATCAATAATCTCTTTGAACCTTTCCAGTCAGGATTCCATCCATTTCACAGCACTGAAACTGCTTTGATTACGGTCATTAATGATCTTCTTGTGTCTTCTTGTGCTGGTGCTCTTAGCATACTTATATTACTTGATTTAAGTGCACCTTTTGCCATGGTGTGTTGTGTGTGGGCATGGACAGGTTCTTCTCTTACCTGATAGAAAGCAGTATATTACTCTATCTGGCAATACTTCTTCCACCTCTGCTGTCACTCAAGGGGTTCCACAAGGTTCAGTTCTCGGACCTCTCGTTTGTTATTTATATACTCCCTCTCAGACATATCATACGTCGCTTCAAATTAATTTTTCTGTTACGTGGATGACAACTTAGGACTAAATCCATTAAAAATCCACTCCTAACTCATTTGGAAACATGTCAATTTGAAAACTTTTTTTTTCATGCTAAACAGTGACAAGACTGAGCTCATCCTCATTGTCTCTATATCAACCCTCAAAAAAACCTAGATCTCTTACTCTCATTATTGATAATGTATACTGTGTCCCCTTCCCCACTGTTTTGAAATCTTGATTCCTTCATTAGAAGCCCACATCAATTTTGTTGTTAGAAGTTCATTTTTTTCAGTATCGCCAAAATCAGAACGTCTTTCTCAGTCTGCTGCTGAAATATTTCATCTTCACCTGCTTGGACTATTGCAACTCTTTTTTTGCCAGAACTGGCACTTCTTTTCTTCACAAACTCCAGATGGTCCAGAACTATACTACTCGTCTTCTCACTCGTGCTCACATAATTACATTACACCCTTTCTCCAAAATCCTCACTGGCTTCCCATACAGTACCACAAAGTTCTCCTGTTCACATACAAAGCTCTAAACAATCTAGCTTCTTCTTATCTGTCTGATCTTCTTCTTCACTACAAACCTACTTGTACTATCAGGTGTTCTTCAGCTGGGCTACTGACCATTTATCCATCTAACCTCCCTAGCTGTGGCCATCAAGCATTTTCGAGATTTGCCCCTCATCTCAGGAAGTCTCCCTCTGCAAGTCCAACAATCTGATTCTACAACCTTCCTCAAACCTAAACTACTCCTCTAGTAGGTCTTCCCTAAGTCCTCTCTGGTGTTGTTTATCTATGTATTACTATGTTTTCTTGTTTGTTTTCTGTGGTTCCATTTACCGCTGTAATTTTAAGTGTCTTTCATTCTTGGAAAGTGCTTTATAAGTGTCATATATTATTATTATTATTATTATTATTATAGCTTTTTAATTTGCTAGCATGTTTGTTTATCTTTACGTGATGGAGTGAAGGCTACATTTGCTCTACTTGTACAATTGACAAAGCACAAAGTCCAGAGCTTTGAATGCACTGCACATTTGTGTTTCCCTGTACCTGCATCATGTCATTGGCTAATGATAAATCCTTTTAGACCTGTGTTAAACAAGGTAAACAAAACTACACATTGGCCTCTACAATTGGAGCTGAAAAACAATACGTAATTATATCCACAACTATTATGGATGTCACTTCTAGGTGTGCCACCACTGATAAAGAGATCTGAAACGCAACATGTGGGTGATCTGCTCTGCTGTGAAACTTCATTACATTTGATTTGCTGCTTTGCTACTACTGCCCCCCTGTCACATGTAAATACTGTAACAGAGGCAGAGGTTGCAGAACAGAAAGCAGTCTTGTTCAGCAAGAACAGTGAAAAGTTATACAGCTAAAGCTACTCATCCAGGACTTGGCAAATGCGGTCTCTGTCATGGGACAACACACGGATCTAATCTGCCATGACCAAAGGGATTGGTCTTATTTGCCCAAGACAAAATTTCATCTATGAAAGGAAGGACCAGAAACTTCCAGAAGGACTGGGAACATAAGAACGGCTGTGACTATAAATGTAATTCTTCTTCTTCTTCTTCTTCTTATGATTATTAACAATAATAATAATTTCTAAATAGGCAAAACAATATACATTTAACTGTGCAATACCAAATCATGCATATCATTTCTAACGACTTATCTGTAAAAAAGATAACCAGCATTATATATATATATATATATATATATATATATATATATATATATATATATATATATATATATATATATAAACATCTAATTTGACCAGGGGCACTCAAAACTTTTGCATATGACTTATATAATATATATATTTTCATGATGTAAAAAAGTAAAATATACGTTATCATACAAACTGTCAACTAATCATTGCTAATTAATCCATTTTCTAATCAATGATGTTTTACACTGAATAACTGGGTTTAACTGAGTATTTGTGATGAAGTACTAAGAAACAGTTCAGGCATGATCTTTCTTTGTAGTTTTATTATAAGCAAAGTATGAGGTCAAACATGGCCTTCATTTTACTAATTCAGAACATCCCAAAAAAATACGATAATCATAACAAAAACATCTTACATGCTACAGTCTACGTTCAAACACAGGCTGTTTTGATGTACAAATGTGTAAACGCCTCTGAAATCTAAGGCTATGCTGGTCAGCTATAAGGGCTAAAGGTTAACTCAGGAGAGGCCGCACAGCTTCTCACTCACTTCCCAAAGCTTCTTGGCCACTGCATCGTCCCGAGCTTTGGGCTGGACTTTCTTCACTGCACAGTTGGAGAAATACTGACCACTCAGGCCTTCAATGCCCTCCTGCACAGCACAGTGTATAGTGGTCTGAGCCCCTGCCTCCACATCCTTAAAGAACACGGCTCCAATGGGTTTCAGGATTTTCCTCAACACTGGGTGGGTAGAGCGGGCCAGCTCAGAATTGATAACCCCTAGAAAACATAAACAAAGATCATCAAGTCATAACAGTGACATCCAACTATATTTATAACTCTGTAACATTCTGGAGAGGAACACTGACCTGGATGGAGGCTGTAGCAGGTGACACTGGTTCCTTGCAGCCTCTTTGCAAGCTCATGCGTGAACAGCACATTGCACAGCTTGCTGTGGCTGTATATCCTGAAAACGTCCAAGGTGGAATCGCCTGTTCCAAACTCCTTATGTGCACTAAGGAGGCTAAAATCAAGGTTTCCACTCTGATGAAGTGTTGAGGACACTGTAACTATTCTACTCGGACCACACTCTTTCAGCCTGTCCAGCAACAGATTGGTCAGGAGGAAGTGACCAATGTGATTGACTCCAAACATTAAGCCCAAGCCATCCTCTGTAGTGCCCTGCATATAAATGCCTAAAAAAGACAAAGCCATATTTAAGCATGAGTAGAACTGGCTGTGGTGGAGGTGGGGCCTACATGAACTACATGAAACTGTAGTTGATGAATAACTGTCATACAGATAACTGCTATCAATGCCTGCATTGTCTTTTCTTGTTCATCGTATGCAGCCATTAGTACAAGCCTAAAAAGGTTTAATTGGCTGATTTGCCATCTTGCTTCCTAGAAATGTTTACATAGTAGCTAACATTGATTGTACTGTCGAAATGATGCACTACACTGTTGCGCACGTACACTCACACAAATGTCTACAGTTACACACAATCATGTGTAGAGTCAAACAAACTTGTTTCTTTTTCTTTAGAATGAAAATATAAGCAAAAAAATCCACCACTTATTCTGCTTGCATACACGCTAAAAACAGTAGAATTAGTGACATGGCTATATGCTATACTTTGTATACAAATAAACAAGCATTATTCAAGGTTGCCCTGTAAACATGTTTAAAGTTAAAAAGTTAGAACTTTTGTTTTCATGATGTGTCTTTATGAATGCATTTACTGCTTTCTTTCGTTTATTTTTCCTCAAACCTATTCTGATTTTGCTTGTTGCAGCGTAATATGATTGTAAAATCCAATGGCTGTGAAAAATGACTGCATCGCACATAATTAGGCGATTATGTAATAACTGTGACAAAGCATGTTCATCAACTCTAAGGAACTTAAGCACTTGCTTTGTTGATGTATTTTCATTCTTTTCCCTTTTAAACTGTTTTTAGAAAGCCACTGACCATAAAAAGCAGGATGGCTACATGCATTTTTGGGGTGTTAGTTTTATACACACACACACACACACAGACAGACACACACACACACACACACACACACACACACACACACTATCCAAGCCGTTAATCCTTGTAGTTCGCAGGGGGTGCTGGAGCCTCTCCCAGCGGTCAGTGGTGGAAGGCAGGAAACACCCTGGACGGGTTACCAGTCTATCGCATGGCAGACACACAGACATGTACCATCACACACACACACACACACACTCACACCTAGGGGCAATTTAGCATGTCCAATCATTTATATCTATCTATCTATCTATCTATCTATACATAGTAAAATCATTTAAAATTAAGTTACACGCCCAGAATCCATGTATATTCTATAATTATATAAAAGTTTGCACAAAACCATGTAGTTTCATTCGTTCCCCACCCCAAAAAACCTGATGCAAGTCATAAAGTTTGATAAGCTGGATTGTGTTGAGGCAGGGGACAGTTGAAACTGTCCAGGGCAGGGGGTCCTGGAGCTGGAGTGGAGCCACTGTCAATGATGAAGTAGATGGGGCCATTGAAGCTAAAAAGTGATGACCACTGATGCCTAAACAAAACTTCCTCAAATTCGAGTATGTTCATCTTTTATTTACATGTTGTATTTTTTAATCAGTAAACATGATAAGACTAGGGGGAAAATATCCCATGTTTTGGTCCAAAACAGTGCGAGGCTCGGAACATTAGAGTTTTTTATTAGCCACACATGTTCAGAATGGACTGCTGGGATAGCTGGGATATGTAGTTCTGAGCCACGTTTGGTGAGCAGTCATGCTAAATAGAGGGCTCATTGCTAATTTGTATCAGACGTGTCTTTCTCAGGGTTAAAAGTCTCACTGAAAGTTGCTATGACTCGGTTAAAGCAGTTACTTTGCTGAAATGAGTCCTAAATAAACGTTTGTTACTGATTGGTGTTTGAAGGTGGCCGAACCTGCATTGTTGATGAGGATGTCGAGTCTCTTCTCGGTTTTGAGGAAAGTCTCAGCGAAGGCGCGAACGGACTTCAGACTGGCCAGGTCCAGCTGCATGAACACCACGTTACTGCTCTGGCTCTCCTGTGAACAACAACACGGCGTTTCAGATCACGGAGCTGAGCTGATTTAAAGTTAGTGACGTAACAGCTAAAACGGCTAAATGTCTCACTCTTTTCACGATAGCCACGGCCGCTTCACCCCGGCCTTTACTCCGGCACGCGAGGATGACTCGAGCTCCTCTTCTGGCCAGATCCACCGCCGTTTCTCTCCCGATGCCAGTGTTACTGCCTGCAGTAACACAGAGCTTCAGCTAACACAGCACAGCAGGCTGGACTGACTCAGAGCCAAACAGCGAGGACAGGAAACCACTTACCTGTAACGATCACCGTTTTGCCGCTAAGTTTCGCCTTACTTTTACATCTCGCCCCGGACACAATTTTCCGGATTAAAATGAAAACAGCTACAGAGACTCCAACAAACAGAATGAACGCAGACATGGCCGGTTTTATTTACGCACCCTTACAGTTCGCTCTCTCACAGTTTCTGTGTATAGAGGGAAGCGCTTCCGTAGCCAATCCGGACAGACGAGTCGAATAGTTAGTGAGTTCACGCCAGTACACGACCTAACAACCCAGCTGAACCTGTGTTTACAGCCGCAGAGCTGGCTTTAGAGTTATTTTCTGTTGCCAACACTCATCAGATAGATTGGCGTGCGTTTAATTCAGACATAAAACCTCATCTAATACGAAACAGAAAGCAGTTCAACACCAAGAACTGCAGAGAAACGTACAATCTTTTAAAGATTGAGGCTTCACAAATACAAGGGTTAATCTGAGCTGCTCATGGCTGCGACTAAAAAAACAGGGAACTCAAATCTTTTTTATACTGCTCTGAGGGCAGCCCCCCACCCCCATTACCTCATCCCACCTGTCTGTCTTTGTAACATGCACCTCTGACTTCACTGAGTTCTATTATATCTAACATGTTTGTACCTTTTACATACTTTGTTTCTTTACTTAGCCTCGGCCTTCTGTGACAATCACCTTTGTCTCTTCTAAAAGTGCCGTGTCATCTTTCATCAGACTGTTTCAGTCCTGTTCATTCATAGACCATTACATAAAATGATAATGACTGGCCTTAATCTATTGCATTTAATAATACATTATCTACGAGTTAAAACACTTTCAGAAGATGGGACTGTGCTCTTGATTACATAACATCAGTTAACATACCACACTTTTCATTTTTTCATTGATCTAAAGAGAACAAAAGTCAGAATCTATTGATTATTCCTAATTGTCACTAAACAAGGAAGTGTTCAAATATACACTCTTAAAAAGATTATTCTTTGAGGGTTCTTCAGTAAAGAAAATGGTTCTAGATAGAACCGTGAACACTCAAAGAACCCTTTGCATGATTAAAGGGCTCTTTGCATCATAAAATGGCTCTTCAGATTGATGAAGAATGTGCTCTAGATAGTTTTACCTACGAAACAAGCTTGTTACAATAGAAGAACTCTTTTTGTTATATAGAACCCTTTGCAAAAAGAGTTCTTCTATTGTAACAAGCTTGTTTCGTAACAAGCTTTGGGTGCTATATGGAACCCTTTCCAAAAGCGTTCTGTATAGAAACATGTACCACACACTCTCCATCAATCTGTAGAACTATTTCACGATGCAAAGAACCCTTTAATTATGCAAAGGGTTCTTTGAATGTTTTTACTTTTATATAAAACCATTTTCTTTTCTAAAGAACCCTTAAAGAACCTTTGTCTTAAGACTGTATGCTTTGTAAATAAAAAAGGATGAAAAAACAATGGTCGAAACTAGGGCTCTCTGTGTTTGTGCAGGCCAAGGTTCTTAGACAGTGGCAAAGTGTCCCTGTTATAGATACAATTTATGCTAAGATGAGACTGAGTAGTGTTTCCCAGACATGGTTAAAACTCAGTGATACAGTTTGCAGCACTTTGGGACAAAGCCTAATGCATGCACAGCGAGAGAGAACCAACTCAGCATATTGTGATTAACTATGGAATCAAATTAAACATAAATGATGAAGTTACTATTTTCCCAACCATATTCATAAATTCCATGAAAATCTTACACCTAATTATTTAAATACTTTTAAAAATCTCCCACATTATCAAGCTCTTCATGATGGCAAAGTGGTGGTTAGAGCAGGAAAACGGTGTAGGCCCAGGAAAACACAGAGAAGAAATACATGCTCAAAGCTGCAGTAGGTAATAGTTTTTTTTTACTATTTTACTATTAAAATAACCTGTACAAATATGTAGAACATGACAAAAATATTAGTAGCCCAGAGGAAAAAATGTCTATCCTCAGATTGTCTCAAAGAAAGAAACATAGATTAACATGAGCATTTCATTTTAAGAAGTTCTGGTGATAAAAGAGAAAAGCCTGAGTTCTCCGTCTACACGGATAAACTGCTAAAAGAGTTCTGTGATAGAGTGTAAAAGGACTCCTAAACTCATACTATCTTAGGTAGCTCATTGCAAATTCCACAAAAATGCAGCAATGCATTTAACATTTCCCACAGCACACTGAAATGATTGTAGATAGCTATAATAATAGCATGTTTAGAAGAAAGAACAGAAACATTGAACAATTTAGCCAATGTTGCAGTTGCAGTAGTAAATATCACTGCCCATTTTAGCAATACGCCTCTTTAAAACCAGGTGTCGTTCTGAAATATTCAGCAAGCTGTTGATGCTTGTGTAGCTATGCTATATCATACCATTACTTCTGTACAAGCTTAATGTCCTTTAACATTTGAACATTTTGCATATCATGATGTTTTTTATGTACTTTCACTTTTAAAGTTCACGCAGCAACTGACTAACAGCATTTTTGAGGAAGGTTAAAATAGTACATTTCACAGCCTGCAGAAGACTACATTTAATCGCAGAACTAGATAGAGTTCCTAAGGAGTAAGCAAATCAGGTGCTGCACTTCAACATATTAGCCCTAGAGCTCCAATTTTACTTATTGTATCTTTAAGCTTTAATGAAATGACTGGACAGATTGAATGAAATGAAGAACACAGAGCATTTCAGTGGCTGTACTGCCACCTAGTGGACTGTAGGCTCTCATGGCCACCTCACTTAGAGACTGTAGCTTATGCTCTACATCTGCAGTTACTTGCTTATGAAAATCACTCAAACGTAAATGTATAAAAGCTAATAAATGTACAAAATTAGATATGACAGCAAATGCTTTACTTTGGTTCCTATAAAAGATGAAGAGAGCAAATGTCCCCTCTTCTCTCATTCCTCACTACCTTTTACAAGGGGGGAAATAGAGAGCATCCTGACCAGCTGTCTTATTGTCTGCTATTGGAACTGAGACCGCAGGACCCTACACTGTGAGGGCAGATGAGAAGATCATCGGAGTGTCTTTACCCAACATTGACACCTCCTACCACAAGTGCTGCATCTGCAAGGCTGCCAGCATTGTGGACAACCCCTCCCACCCCTCTCATGGACCCTTCACCCTCCTGCCATCTGGCAGAAGGTACCGAAGCACCACCAACTCCAGACTATGCAACAGCTTTTTCCTCTGAGGTGGTCAGATTACTGAATGCACTGATGCCCCACATCATCCACCTGGACTAATCTAGACCCTTTACAACATCCACCACAGACTGATCACACACTGCTTTACCATCACTGCATGCCTGTGCTTTAAAGTCTTAATTACTTGAATCTGCTATGAGATCACAGTCTTTCTGTACAGTTTATAGGTGACAATGTTTGCACTAATTCCTTATTCACTTACATGCTGCTTACATTCGGTTCTATGTGTTGACCTCACTGGGTCAAAGAATGTAGGCTAAATACAATTAATATGCTTGCTCTAATGAACAATATTTCACAGTACAGTATGTGGCTAGATTTTCTCTTCTCTAACACGTGCTTAGGAAAGACTTATCTGATGAATGGAAACTATTTACCTAATATATGTATGTGTATAATTGATTAAAATCAAGCAAATTGTGATACAGATTAACTTGAATTTGATTTTTCTAATTAAGAGTTCCTTTGTATGACAGATTACATACAAAAAGCCAACTGTCTGATAAAACCCAGAAGAGCAAAGACAAATGTACAAACCACACATTGTTTTTTAAACCAGTTTGCTTACATTGCTATCATGCATGTATATTACTTCCTGAAGACACTTCCTCAAGGCTCCAAAACATGTTTTTTTTTCTTCTATATAGAGTTACGTCTTTTTGGTGAAGAAGTGCAACATCCCTCGATCATATCCCTTTACCTTTTTAACAAATCAAGTGACCGGTCACTATTTTGTTGCTGTCATAGTGCAGTGTGCCATTCAACTCTTGTAGCAAAATCTGCATTGAGCACATGGTACATGCAGTACAGTAGAATCAGTGCTTGGTGAAAAATGTTTCTCTCAGTAGCATTTTACATAACAGCCAATTGATCTATATCTTCCAAACGTTGGGTTGATGTTTTTCAGAAGGACAAAGACTTTGGAATGTAAAATACTGTAGTTTATGATAGAATGTGATAGACAGCTAATGCTGACACCATTAAAATGGCAATTTGGATGCAAAACAACTAATTTTGCCATCTTAGTTTAATGTGTATTATGAGTATCGTGTGTTTTTTCCTTTGTTTTTAAAATGTGCCAAAGCAACTCAACATCTTGTCTTTATATCAGACCACACAGAATTAAGACTGTACCATCCACAGGCTCTGGTTCTAGACCAGTGATAACAGAACAACATGGCTGTTAAAAGAACAGTTGTCCAAAAATCTAATTTGCATAATTTTCTCTGTAGTAGATCAGCCAAAACACGTTTACAATGCAAATTATGCTTCTGAGTTTTGCAGTGGAGCTACAAGATTTATGTAACAGAAGTCTGTCAACCAGGGATTTTTTGGGTGACTTGGACTTTCATTACTTTTTTACTGCTTTACACTACATTAGCCTCGTAGCTCCAGTACAAAAATAAAAAGCAAACTTTGCACATCAAATGCGTCTTGGCTGATCTACAATGTAAAAATGTGCAAATTAGGTTTTTCAGTGAGCCATTGCTTTAAGTGCTGCTTTTTGATCATGACCACAGTCCAAGTTTATTTTATTTTATTTTTTCGTTGGGGGGTGGGGGGGCTGGGTAATATTTCTCCCTTCACTGAAAAAACAGTGCATTGAATTTAAATGCATACATAATTTTCTTATGAATAAAGTATACCTGTATGCAAATAAATAGTAAATGAAATAAAACAGTAAATGAATAATTAAATAAATAGTAAATGTTCACTAAACTTGTTAATGTAATATATTTCATAGAAACACTGTACAGTTTGGTTCCTTTATGAATGCTTATGCACTTATGAACTAGTTAGTAATTGTTACACCAAGTAAGTGGGGCACCAAACATATCCTGACTGATTACTCAAAAAAACTGTAATAAACTATTATGTTGATTAAAAAGTAATACTTCAGTAATTGGTCTTGAGCTAGTAGTTTATGATCTTAAGTAGAAGTAGTGGGAGCCTAGTGTTACCTGTTTCATTCATGTAGAAATAATGCACACATTTCAATAAAGTAAATTCAGTGCTTCACTTTTCCAATGTTCCTGAAAACTGACACACCCCAACATACACTTCTGGATGGATGTCTGTGGATATGTCCCACACCTCTGTCCAAACGCAACAAGCATTTCCTCCCACTGACATTCAAAAGTATGGAAAACAGAGCAAAGGAAATTATAAAACATGCATATGTTTATTTGCCAAAAGTGTGCATGTTAGACATACAGTAAATCAATTTGATGAGTTTTTTTTTCCAAAATAATATTTCCACATCATGATCAGATTTCGACTGACCCATTTTCATTTTCACAAATGAAAAAACATTTTCTCCTGTTCTACAAGTTTCATCACAGCCTCTCTGTAGTTGTGAAGCAACAAGACTGGAACATTTAAATAAATAATAATAATAACAACCAAATAAATAAAAAAAAAATCCTTATATAGCGAGACATCAACTGACTGGATGAGAGTGTCTTTCGATTTCCAGTTGTTTTATTTCATTCTGTAGGCTCCATCACTGGATAAAAACTGTACAAGCACTGCTGCTAGGCCACTGCTATTTAATCTCTACAAAAATAAGATCATGTTCTCCACGCTCTTTGCAGTGCTTGTGGAAGTTCTCTGATGATCAGGATATTTACAGCAGAGCAGGAAAGAACAGTACGAGGGTGATGAGGTCAAGATGAAGATTGGAGGAGATCAGAGAAGATCAGAGGAGGTCACAGAAGAGAGGAGAGGTGCTGGGGGAACTTCCACAAGGCAAAGAAGGGCTTGAGGCCCTCAGGGTGGATATCAGCAGTGTGGCTAAATGGAGACTTCATACTCTCTTGTGTCCTGTAGATCATAGACATACAAACATTTAGAAAAGGCCAAAAAGTAGAGCAGTATGAATTCATTATATTTATTATGAACTAAACAAGCAAAAGTAACTTCAGCCGTGGTACACATTGACTACATTTACATGCACATCAGTGGTGCGATATCAGTTGTAAGTTAGACCGCTAGTCTAACATGATCATGTAAAGAGCACAGGTCAGTCGGAGGCTCTGACTGAGGTCTGACTGAGGTCTTAGTAGACCATTTCTTACAACATATGGTCAACACTGATATTAGCTGGACTGTTTGAGATTTGGATGTGTATATGCTTCACTCACTCCACTGACTCGCATGGGGCTGCAAACCCTTTGATATATTTGATGAGTGACAACACTGTAAGTTTATTCAGTGTTAACACTGATGACTTTAACTGATCCACATGTAAAAAAGGGAGCACTGGTATTTTCAAATACGATATTGTATACATAAAAACTATCCTGATTATCTTGTTTTCCTTGCCGCTGTTCTCCTCAGTCTGTCCATCTAAGGGTCTAGACCCAGATATCCGTAAAACTGCTTTGGGAACATGTCTGCTATTAAAGGGTCAATATCATGGAAACCAAATTTTCATAATTTTTTACTTCACTTTGGAATGTAAAGATTGTTAAAACTTTAGAGTATATTATTCACTTCTCATTCCATAGCCAATGCATTTATATATGTCCACTTATGGAGGTTATAAGGAATGTTCTACCTCAGACTGTTTTTTTGAATCAGGCAATTCAGATAAGAGATCATTTACATATAATAGTCTTCATATATCAGTGAGAAAACAGTCTGAACAGTACAAAGCATAAAGAGAAGTTGGAAAATAATAATGTAAAAATGAATCATGACTGGTTGCCTGTCAGTGTTTTTAGAAAAGGAGGGAAATTCATATGTAAACTAAAGGCTGATTTATGTTTCTGTTCACAGACAACTGTAGCTTGCAGGTTAAAACATATGGTTCATGTGCACGCCTCCAAAATCTGAGAGATGCCCAAACAATCAACCCGAACCAGTAATATCACAAAAATGAACAGAAATGAAGGTGCAGCATTACCAACATTTATACAACCTATTTTCAAAAACAGTGAATAGAGTTCTAATTTTTGGAAAGAGATAGAGAAAGAGAAAGAGAAAGAGAGAGAGAGAAAGAGAGAGAGTAAAATACAAGACTTCTCTTTTTTAGTACATTCTGAAATAAAAGTAAACTGGACTACAAATAGACTATTTTTTTTTTATAGAAATCATGTAAATGTCTTTGCTTAGTGTAGTTTCTAAGCCTAGCTAAGGACTTGGCTGGGCTATTGTGTGCATGTAAATGTAATTAATGGTGAAGAAAACAAGGGAAGTATAAATCAAAACCAGTACAGTATATAAATACAAACAGGAGAAAGAGATGGGAAAACAAAGAGACACCCATCACACCAATGGTTCCAACCTGCTTTGCTCCAAATGGCGCAATTCCACTGATCAACTCTCCTTACAGGCTTTGTCATTACAACAGTATCCTATAGGGAAGAACCGCTGGTGTCTGGGGACAATGATTGGTCTCTGTTCAAACACGAAACCGTCAAAAGAAAAGCAATGAAAATCCAACTAAAGCTGATGTCACAAATAAAAAGCACACGAAAGAGAAAGAACGTAGTTTGGACAATGTTAAGACTTTCTTGGGGAGAAAAAACCCAACAAGAACAGGTATGACGCAAATTCACTGGACTGGACTAATTTCTAACTGAAGTACATGTAAAGAGTACATGCTGAGGGCTTCATCCTACAGGGAACAGACACTTCAGATTTTGTTTGTCCTGAAGTGCTAAAGACTCCCAGCCCCAATCGAGTGGAGGGCAGCTCAGATATAAAAATAGTAAACACATGAGGGAGTTTATCTCCAAAGGCAGCTTTTCTATTCACACCTGACAGAGGTGCTGATGAGTCCACGTTTGCTTCAGATCTACTCACTGACCCACTTAATGTGAACACATACACACACACACGTCTGCTGACAGTTCAGTGTCCTGGATGAGAGATGAACCCACTGCTGTCTGCAGCGCTACACTGGAGCGCTCCAGCCACAGGGAGATGTGTCAGAAGACGAATGGCACAAACAGCAGGTGTGAATTAACTCCACGCTGACACGCAGGCACAGACAAGCAGCCTCGAATACAAGCCAATGCTACTGATACAGAGCTGTCAGACATACTCACCTCACTGTTCTTCAGGGATGCAAAGTGAAAGAGAGAGAAACTTTAATTCTGATATGCATCTTCGGACTACAAAGCAACTCTTAGTGAACATATCACAAAAGAGTTTTGAGATTTTACATTTTTTATAAATCATGTGAAAACCAGGTCAAGTATCCATGTTTTTACTATTTAAAGTCAGATCTGAAATTAAAATGGATCCTTTTTGGCAGCTGTAGCCAGTCAGCAGCCTGTCAATGTTGTCCACCCTCACACACACACACGCACACACACATACACATACACATACACATATACAAACACATTCATACACATACACACACAGACACACACACACTAACAGGAGGCCATGTAGGAGGAGAACAGAGTGAAGGGATGTAGCACCTCCATGCTTTTATTCCCCGTGGCTTCACCCCAATACCACATGTTTAATCTAAATGTGTAGAGGGTGAACAGCGTGAATTGAAAATGTGTTATTTTATATGTTCTTCACAAAAAATGAGCAAAGGCCAAGGAATCTGAGGTTGACATAATAATAAATCGCATCATTTATCCTTTTGGTAAACAATGAAAATGGGTACCACAGACCCGAACACCACACAAGGGTGTTTTACCTTGCTAAATACATTTGCTCATGGCGCCTCATCCTTTAAATTGCCTAGACTATTTGTCGTTATTTTCCTTTTAAATCAGTAAGTCTACTATCACATAGGAAGCTTCAGATGATATTTTTCTAGCATGGCAGCTAACACCTCAGTGTAACACTTACTCAAAGCAGCGCTTGCAGTGTAAGTTAAACTAAGACTGGAATTTTGGATGATGGATCAGAGCACAAAATGCTTCTGCAAGGCAAAAAAAACCCTAGCCATTATTTATAATTGTCAACAAGCCGATAAAGCTTTACACAAAACAATACCCATCCCATAGGCAAGTACCCAAAAGGAATGCACTCTAAATGAATGGACTCTGGTTATTACAAGCATGAGGTTTAGCATGGCTCCTTGTCACCCTCACGATAAGTTAATGAAGGCCTGGCGTTCTCTACTGCATTTAAACTCCAGAACGTCACTTCACAGCTAATTAGATGTGGTAAATGAGCCTGCAATATGGTAACACAGATGGTGTTTTAGGAGCATAATTTCACTCCAGATGTGCACTCAAAGTAGTGGAAACCTGAGCACAACTTGTTCAAGGCACACAAGCAAACAAGGAGGAAGCGTAATATGTGTGTTTTTCCTTCTAAGATGTGACCTGAAAAAGCTTTAGTGCTCTTCAATATGATCGTCAACATGAGGACTGAAAAGTGACCCTGCTGACCTGATGTCTGTACTTACTGCAGTCTCGTAGATGGGGTTTTCAAAGGCCGATTCCCCTCTGATCTGATCGTACTGTGGTGATGCTGACATGGGCAATCGCAGAGACTTTCCCTGCACCCTAAAAAAAAGAGCAACAGCAAAAGCTGCATCTGTCACTCATCTGCATGAAGAGTGAAGTCATCAAAACGGCTCTGCCGACAGCTTTTGACAGCCTGTTAATCAAGCTTACTTTGAAAAGTAGAAGTATATTGACATGACGATTAACATGATTATAGCCACAGGAATGAAGATGGCGATGGCCATGTTGACTCCCTCCATGCTGAAATCTGTCCTGGCAACTGGTCAGAAACAAAGGTTTTGGTTAGCATTGGTTTACATTGCATTGCACATAGTCAGCAGAAGCTATCTGGCCTGTAATTTATCATTTTTATGTATTTTAGACAAGCAAAAGTGAGAGTTCTTACCATCAAGTCTGCGTTCATTTACATACTCCAGTGCTGCTGCTGAAAAATAAGAAAAATATATTAGATTAGATATAAATACAATGAATTTCATGCATATTGTTTCACAGCTATTATGAATTATGTACTAATATGAAACTACTATTTAATAAATTGTCACTGTTGTGAGAAAACCTTGCATCTCTAAATGAAAACTTTGAAGGAGATGGAAACACTAATATAATAAGATTGAATTTCCAGTAAATGCTGCTTCTTTCCTTTAATCCATTTATCATTAAAATGTTCACATAATATAAAAGGCAGCTGCTGTTTTCAAATGATGTGCATATTAAAAACATTACTTAGAGGTTAAGAGGTTAATAGTATTGATAATACTAATAAAGTACTAAATAAGGCTGTCATTATTAGTTTAAAAATCATTAAAAGTCATTACTTGATTAAAAAAAATAATAATAAGTCTACCTCCTCAAATAATTGACAATAAATGGTAGGCAATTTGCATGATAATGCATATTTTAAATTCTCCTGCTGATCTCTGTTACAGTAAGAAAGGCAGTATTTGCCTCTAAGTATTTAATATATTTTTAATGTAATTTTTATATTTTTAAAAATTTAATGTAAATTTGAAGCCCTTCTAGATGATCTTTTTCCAACAAAATATATTGATTTAAAAATTAAATTGGTAGATGACTAATAAAATCAACAGTGACAGCCCTATTACTAACATGTTACTCATCAGTTAATGAAAACATACACATGGGGTAAGATGGGTTGTAAAGGTGGAATCTACCTTTGCAGACTGGAGGGGGGTGGCTCCATTTGGAAGGGTGGCTGGGGACGCAGCGGATGGTGGCCTCCCCAAACAGCTTGTAGCCACTTAGACAAGAAAACCGCAGCGTCTCTCCAGCCTGATAGAACTGCTTCTCTGACACCTGAACACCAAACGCTGGGGTGCCAGGATTCCTACATGGTTCATACGTATCAGCTGGAGAGAGACAGAGCACACATGCACACCCATAAGGTCATAAATACGTTCCATAAGTATTAGCACCCAACCTATAAATCAATTGGTCGATAATGTCAGCTGACATTGACAACCCGCACTTTTATTGGTATTAACCACAATATCACCGATAATCATTGACTTTCCTTTGATTGATTAAAATTTCCGATCACCTGACAAATCGTAAAGGAATCAGTCACCTCTTTTGTTATCAAAAGTTTTAGTCCCCTAAAATCAGTATCAGCCACCAAATTTTCATATACGTTGGGCCCTCACATATATCCACAAGACTGCAACAACAAAAAGTTTCAGAGTTTGAAAAACAAAACGAAGAAAGGTTATGAAAGAAAATCAAATGAAGAATAAATATTCTTTAGCAATTTTGCAGTATTTCTAGGTCACTATTCAAACTGAAGCAATTTGACCATGTTAAGGCCTTTGTACAAAAAAGGTCAGATTTTTTTTATTCCTTCCCTTGAAACACGTGTTCAGACGACTCTCAGGTTGATTTGATCTACTGATCAGAGGCTTTTCACAAATATATGCCACCTAAATACTAGAAATCTTGAATTGCATGTAAACATTGAAGCATTACATGCACACACGTGTGTGTGTCTGTGTGTGTGTATGTGTGCGTGTGTGCATGTGCGACCACCTACATGTAATAAGAACGGGTGTAATCCTAACTCTAACCTTAACTTCAGCACCCAAAAAGAACTGATTTTGCCCTTTCAGTTACAAAATTAAACATAAGCATTTTTGTCCTGAAAATATATGAAAAATTATACACACATGCCTCACATGGCACAATGCAGTAACAGACACTTAATCCAATGCTGCTAATGAAAGTGTCACAGACTGGTTCTAGAATATCAATCTCTTCATTACATTTAATGAACTGTGGCCTGATCTTCAGGACTGAAACAGTACTCACGGACGCATTTGGGGAGTTTCTCACTCCACTTAGGGCCAGTTGAGTCGTGATGATAGCAGGAGAGGAGGCTGTTGCCAGACAGTGAGTAGCCCTTGTTACAGATGTACTGCACTGTGGAGCCCACGATGAGCCGAGGGCCAGACATTACCCTGCGGCTGTGTTCCACCGTGCCGGGGTCTGGGCATGACAGCACTGAGGAAACACACATAAACATGACCATATGAGTGTAAAATCAAATTTACACCCTTAAAAAAAATTTATTTTACCCCAACACAAATGTAGTTGATCAACCAGTCGATCGGTTTGGTGTACGAAGTGTGCTTCTTTAATTTTGCACTAGAGCTATGAGGCTAATGAGACCAAGCGAAAGGATATACTCAGAATATAAGTCTGTGTATATTGCTTTTCCTCGGCAGGCATAATGCTGAATTAGGGTGACCACAAAAATTACAATATTCTGTAGTTTAGTAAAAAATGATTATAAATATGTGTAAAATATGTATTATGCATGCATATATGTACACACAGCTTAAATGTGTAATATATGTAATATATGTGCCCAAGAAAAGTCCGGCCCAAGAAAAGAAAGAAAAGAAAAAAGAAAGTAAAAATTTTTGTTTTAAAAGTAGCCTAAAGGTTCAGAGTTTCACAAACATGCTTTTGCAGTAAGGATGTCCCTGAACCACTTCTCCAGTTGAACAGGCTTGACCTTCGGTTTGAGTTAATGGCCGGTGGCCATTCCACCCGGGGGGAATTTAATTAACATAATCAAATAAAATATTTTTTTTATATTTGTACATAAACACAATAAAAACACTTTCATAAATGTTGAATTGCTTGTTCATCTACAAAGATGAAATCCAGTTTGTCTCTGGTTTTATAAATCACACACATTTCTATCATACATATACATATATACATACACACACATCATACATATACATATATACATACACACACACACACTATGTGTTTATATATATATAGAGAGAGAGAGTGACAGAGAGAGAGCACCTGAGGCAGAAAAACAGGTGTATGGCCAGCTAGAAGTTTATTTTGGTCACAAAGCTGCACCAAATTATCACTGTTCCACTGAGGAAGACCACAATAGCTCCATGCATGATGGCTTGATGGCTGACTCTGGCCCTCCCACCCTGTGTGCAATTATAACTTGGTAAGAGTTTCAGCATCCTAGCCCTCGTAACCCAGCATGCCGGTTCAGTTCTGAGTTTCACCAGTAGGTGGCATTAAAAGATCATGACTGTGCTGAACTGACAGTGAAGAGAGCATGTTCACCAGACCAAATTATCCTAGACTTTCTCATCTTCACTGGAGAAACTGCAGTGTCAAAATGAAAAATTTAACTGCAACTTGTTTTTCAAGCTAATTTATTGTAAAATAGCTGTTAAAAACTTGACAGAGGCTTACATTTATTCCTCTGTAACATTCCCCCCTGCCATAATAAATGAGGCTCATGTCAGCTGTGATTTATCAGTCCATGGATAGGATATTTATATAGACATTCTGGCCTCAAACCACACAGCTTTTGATAATCAATCATGAGTCAGGGAGGCTCAGTGGTGTAAATTCTTCAGCAGACTGATAATAGTTTGTGACTGAATACATTACTATGTAGCCCTCAGCACGGGAAGGCATTTAATGAAGAAGGATTTCTTAGAAAAGCTGGACAACAACGAAACAGAAGCAAAGAAGATGAGGGACATTCCTATTGGACATTATGTGAAAGAAGAATGCACTGAAGTGTACTTTTCAAAAGTTTATTTAATATGAACACTTTAAACAAACTTTAATTGATACTAAATGCATTATTTAGGAACAAATTATGGCAACATAAGTGTATCTAACTTGTAATTAAGCTATAATTACATATATATTAAATGCATTTAGCTGTGCTTTTGAATGCATCTTTTTGCACAACTTAAGTTGCATTTAAGTAGATTTAAGTACATAATTTGTAGACATGACTGTTATGAAACATGAAATATACACTATATGGAAAAAAAGTATTGGGACACCCAAGCATTAGACCTTAAGGAGCTTTTTATCATATCCCATTCTAAATCCATAGGCATTAATATGAAGTTGGCCCCGCCTTTGCAGCTACAACAGCTTCCACTCTTCTGGGAAGCTTTCTACAAGATTTTGTAGTGTGTCTGTGGGAATTTTTACTCATTCATCCAGAAGAGAATTTGTGAGGTGAGACACTGAAGTTGGATGAGAGGGTCTGGCTCACAATCTCTGTTCTAGTTCATCCCAAAGGTGTTTGATGGGGTTGAGGTCAGGGCTCTGGGCAGGCCAGTCAGGTTCTTCCACACCAAACTCACCCAGTTATGCCTTTATGGACCTTGCCTTGTGCACTGGGACACAGTCATGCTGGAACAGAAAAGGTCCTTCCCCAAACTGTTCCCACAAAATGTCCATATTATCTTGGTTTGCTGAAGCATCAAGATTTCCCTTCACTGGAACTAAGGGTCCTAGGCCAACCCCTAAAAAACAACCCCATTGCATTATCCCTCCTCCACCAAACTTTACAGTTGGCACAATGCAGTCAGGTAGGTAGTGCTCTCCTGGCATTCGCCAAACCCAGACTCGTTCATCAGACTGTCAGATAGAGAAGCGTGATTCGTCACTACACGGAATGTGTTTCCACTCCTCCAGAGTCCAGTGGCGGAGTGCTTTACACCGCATTTCAGTGCTTTTTATTGATTCATGCCGTAACTTAAATTGTATTTCAACATCACTAAATGTACTTAAACACATTCAACACAAAAAAGTGCATTTAAGTGCATTTTTATGAACATTAATTAAGAATATACTTACATATATTATTAAGAATAACCAAATACAACTTCATGTACTTAAATTATATTTAAGTAATGTTGTAAAGCTGAATGTTTTTCTGTTCTATATTCTAACAACAAAAGTTAATGTAAGCAATTATTAGGACACAAATTCTAATATTTATGAAACAAATTTTTAAAGTATTCTCTTGGGTGCACTGATAACTATATTTTTACTTGTACATAGAAATCAAAACCTATTGACTTGAAACACACTCATAATAAAAGCCAATGGGCAGTTGCTAAATTCCACCATTTGTGCAAAACACATTCTTAGACAACACTTTTATGAAGTCAAAGGCATTTGCGGTAAATTAAGTTGTAAATGTGTGCAATTTATTTCTTCTGAGATGAAGTATTTCTTTAAGACACCGAACTACAGCTGACAAACCCTTTAATAAGTATGGCATACAATAAGATATTAGAGTAATATTAGAGTAAGAAAAACAAGTCTAGATGCCCTGCCCATCCTTCACGTCCCCACATCTGGATTTGTTCCCACCAAGGCAGTCAGCCAGAATTACTCTGCTCAACTCACTCTGCCTCCTCAGTAGGGAAGGACGGTGGTCAGAAGGCCAGAGAGAAGGAGAGCCTTGTGTCCTTTAGTCCGCAGCCATCGAACACAGCGTAATAAAAAGATTACTACAGCTACACTGCCACAGCTGCAGCCCACAAACCCAATTCTTTCCTCGGCAGGAGAGGGGCAGGAAAGCAGAAGCTGGGAGGCAGCCACTGAGCCCTGCTGCTGTTCTTCTGCTGCTGCAGCTTTTTTGTGCGCTCCAGAGCCAGAGAACAGTGCCAGGGTTGCTGAAGGCTCATCACACCTTACCAGCCACCAGCACATAAGACAACAGGAGTGTGTGGATATAGGTGCCAGCTTTGTGCATGCTTTGGAGCTTATTATAATATCTCCAATATTTCAGACTTCAGCAAATTATTTGAAGGCTTCCCACATCATATTGAATAACATTTAAAAACATACAAAAAAAAGCAGCAACACTTTACTTGATCCCTGCTATATGACATTGACAAAACCATGCCGTAAGCATGTAAGAACAGGTGTCATGTGCTGTTATAAGTTATGATGACAGGTTAACGCTATGTAGCAAGGTTCAGGTAAAGTCTTCCCGTTGCCATTTCAGAGACAGCAACTATATGTAGGCTATTACAAGTACCCCCAAATTCACTTCATAAGTTGTGGCCTATGTGTGTGGATGGGCTGGGATAAAAGCCCAGCTTGCTACTGCAGTGCGTCTGCCCACTCACACAGTGCACAGGGTGCACACGTCACACAATCCACAATGAGCTGGCCGAGGTTTAATCCTCAGGACGCCGCTGACAACGGCTACAACAAAAGACAACAAGTAGTGCAGCCGTCCTGCAATCGCCTTTGATGAAACACTGTGCCTGCAGGGACCCCTGGGGGCTTTACCAGAGGACAGCTACAGGAGCTGCAACACACTTGCCAAAGCTGCGCACAAAAGGTGTCGTGAGCTGTGTGAGTGGGTGTGCGAGAGCGAGTGAGAGAGGCTGTGAATGGAAACCGCACCTTCAGTATGAGAAGTCTCACCCAGCAGAAATGTGAGCCATTACCCATGATGCTCTCCTTCCCTCTCCACTGTCCTTGAGCAGGGCTGCTCTGAGAGACCCTTATAAAATTCAGCACCTCAAATGGAATTCAAAAGGCCATCTCGTCGCTGCCTAGAGCTTTGCTTCTGATCAATGGCCACTCTATATTGCTTTGAGAGTGGTGTGAAAATGGATGTGAGGAACAATGGCTTTGTGTGAGGGTCTATTAGTGTGTGTTGGGGCACAGGGTACACTACAGTCATACATCTGTGACCACGTGTTTTTTTTTGGCGGGGGGGGGGTTTTGACCCAATTTTCCTCATAAATTAGTCATATCCCATTCCCATCTGCCAGCTAGGTCTCCCCATCACACAATGCTACCAAGCTGGGAGGGTGAAGGCTAGCACCACCTTCCTCTGAGACATGTGGAGCACCGCTGCATGTTTCTAAATTGGACAGCTCAACATGCTTGGAGGAGAACATTAACCGCCAATTCTGTTACCTCACCTAAAAGAGACTTGCAATCACCACTGCACTAAGTGATGGGGGAGAGGGATGACCATCCCGTCCACCTGGAGATAGTGAGGCCAGCTGTGCTCTCTTGAACTTTCAACCACAGGCATTTAGATCAAAATGTCTTTCACATGTATTCAGTCAAGTGTGTGGTGTGTATTTTTCTTTGACTGATGTGTGTGTGCATATGTGTGAGTTTCACCTCTCTCGCAGGTGGGCAGGTCTCCACTCCAGGTCAGGTCCCACTGGCACATCAGCATTTCAGTGCCCACCACTTCGAAGCCTGGATAACACTGATAGGTGACCACTGTACCATGCACCAGCTCAGGATGAGACGTGGTCTTCCAGCCATTAGTGATCTCTGGAAGCTCTGGACACGTGTCATTACGAGGGACCTCTGCAGCGACAGAAAGACACATTCAGAGAAAGAAGAAGGCATTAAGACAGCTGCAAGTTTAACTGTAATTTATGGTTCATGCTTCTTTAGGTCTGAGCTGGAGCTATGAGGCCAGTTTAGCTAGGAAGTAATGGAAGCTTATAGCTACTAATTAGCATTGTGCAAGCTGCATGCCTCACATTCTTATCTTAAACCTCTAAGTTAAAAGGGAATTCCACTCATTGTCTGTATAATTTAATCACTGAGATGTAAACAAAGCCACTCAAATGATGTAAAATGCGCCATTTTGGAGAAACTCACTAACTGGGGTTTCTTTACTGTGGTGGTGATTGGAACCAGGGGTCAATAAGCCTTCAATGAAAATGGGAATGCTATTTTATCTACAATACAAAATGACCAGTGAACCTACATTTCTCTTCTAAGTTTTTATATGTAATGTTGATAATTTTAAAACAATGATACAGTATTTTGACTTGTATGCCCCTCTCCACCACAAAATCAGTTTAAAAACAAACAAAAAAAAACATTTTTGGACAAAAAACCTTATCAAAAAACTATCATGAACATCTCAGGTATCAGACAATGTAATTGTTACCATTTCCTTTAACAGCTTTCTGTAAGGTAGCTTTTAGAGGACTTAAATTCTTCAGATGTCTGGTTCCTTTCACCATCACTGTAAATAATTCTGACCCTAAAACAGTGCATTTTACATCAAACCACTCTGTTTACACTCTGTAACCACTCTACCTCTCTGTTTTGTCATGAAAATAGATAAAAGGTATGGCCAAATTCAGGCTCCAGAAGAGACGCTACTACTGTTTTTAGCTACATAATGTCCTTTTTATTTTTATTGTTAAAAATATGCCTTTCAATGTCAGAAACCACACAAGCAAGTCTTTTTGAGTGAGTACAAGCTGTATTCCATGATTGGGTGGCCATATGTGTATGGCTGATATTATATTTATATATTTATATATAACATATATATTTATAAATGTGTACTTAAAGGTCAAAGACATTTTAAACATAGTTAAAATGTCTCTCACAACAACCTATGAGCATGTTTCAGATAAATAACTTAAAACATTAATAAAACCCATCCAGTATGTAGAAAACACTATTTTTGCCTGTGTCAAGCCCACATAATTACATTTATCTTGAAATATAATCACTTCAACAATGGTATTATTTTGGCATTAACATGTGAACCTGTTTAGCATCTGATGCTTGAAACATCATTTTTCTTGAGTCATCCACTATAGATTACGAAAAATACACATTTTAGTTCTGTCCCTCACCATTCACTCAACCCTGTTACCCGAACACATTTCCTCAACCCTGTAACCTGAACAATTTCCTCAACCCTGTAACCCGAACACATTTCCTCAACCCTGTAACCTGAACAATTTCCTCAACCCTGTAACCCGAACACATTTCCTCAACCCTGTAACCTGAACACATTTCCTCAACCCTGTAACCTGAACACATTTCCTCAACCCTGTTACCTGAACAATTTCCTCAACCCTGTTACCTGAACATATTTCCTCAACTCTGTTACCTGAACAATTTCCTCAACGCCGTAACCTGAACACGTCCTCAACCGTTACCCGAACACATTTCCTCAACCCTGTTACCTGAACACATTTCCTCAACCCTGTTACTCAAACACTTTTCCTCAATCCTGTAACCCGAACACATTTCCTCAACCCTGTTACCTGAACACATTTCCTCAACCCTGTTTCCCGAACACATTTCCTCAACCCTGTTACTTGAACACTTTTCCTCAATCCTGTAACCCGAACACATTTCCTCAACCCTGTAACCCGAACACATTTCCTCAACCCTGTTACCCAAACACATTTCCTCAACCCTGTAACCTGAACAATTTCCTCAACCCTGTAACCCGAACACATTTCCTCAACCCTGTAACCTGAACAATTTCCTCAACCCTGTAACCCGAACACATTTCCTCAACCCTGTAACCTGAACACATTTCCTCAACCCTTTAACCTGAACACATTTCCTCAACCCTGTTACCCGAACAATTTCCTCAACCCTGTTACCTGAACATACTTCCTCAACCCTGTTACCTGAACACATTTCCTCAACCCTGTTACTCGAACACTTTTCCTCAACTCTGTTACCTGAACAATTTCCTCAACGCCGTAACCTGAACACGTCCTCAACCGTTACCCGAACACATTTCCTCAACCCTGTTACCTGAACACATTTCCTCAACCCTGTTACTCAAACACTTTTCCTCAATCCTGTAACCCGAACACATTTCCTCAACCCTGTTACCTGAACACATTTCCTCAACCCTGTTTCCCGAACACATTTCCTCAACCCTGTTACTTGAACACTTTTCCTCAATCCTGTAACCCGAACACATTTCCTCAACCCTGTAACCCGAACACATTTCCTCAACCCTGTTACCTGAACACATTTCCTCAACCTTGTTACCTGAACAATTTCCTCAACCCTGTTACCTGAACACATTTCCTCAACACTGTTTCCCGAACACATTTCCTCAACCCTGTTACCCGAACACATTTCCTCAACCCTGTTACCCGAACACATTTCCTTAACCCTGTTACCTGAACAATTTCCTCAACGCCGTAACCTGAACACGTCCTCAACCCTGTTACCCGAACACATTTCCTCAACCCTGTTACCTGAACACATTTCCTCAACCCTGTTACTCGAACACTTTTCCTCAATCCTGTAACCCGAACACATTTCCTCAACCCTGTTACCTGAACACATTTCCTCAACCCTGTTTCCCGAACACATTTCCTCAACCCTGTTACCTGAACACATTTCCTCAACCTTGTTACCTGAACAATTTCCTCAATCCTGTAACCCGAACACATTTCCTCAACCCTGTTTCCCGAACATATTTCCTCAACCCTGTTACCCGAACACATTTCCTTAACCCTGTTACCTAAACACATTTCCTCAACCCTGTTACCTAAACACATTTCCTCAACCCTGCTACCTGAACACATTTCCTCAACCCTGTTACCAAAATTATAAATTGAAATAAATTACTCAAAAATGCATTTTAAGTACATCATTAGAATGTTCTTAATGTCCTAAATGTCACTAGCATTTAGGGTGCTATTTACACATGAATAGCACCCCAGCTGCATTAGTCTCATAACTCCAGTACAAAACTAAGGAAGCAAACTTTGGACACCAAACATGTCTCAAATTTATGCAGATCTATTTACAGTAAAAGGAAAATTGTGCTAATTTGATTTTTGGCAGAACATTTGGTTTAAGAGTTAAAGATTTTGTGCTTCTCACAATCCACCAACAAACCAGAGATACAGCATACTGTGCTAATCAGACAGCAACGTATTGGCAGTGAGTGGATGAAATGAGGCCGAGGGATGCCTGCCAGGCGGTTTGCTGGTGCCCACTCTGATCATGGCAAAGCTGGCGAGGGCCGGCACTTGGTGATCACGGCTAATGAGTACAAACACGCCTAGTAATCGTTTGCATCTCTGCAAGGCCAAAGCCCATGCACCTGCAATACCTGGCAGACATTTTTTTCCCACGTGGGGTGTGATGGGAATGCAAAATAATCTGTTCCATTCCCCACTTTCTCTACTCAATCTGTATTCCGCTGTCTCCTTGCTCGCTCTCTGCATGGAATTCATTATGTCTTATCTGATCTTGTTTTATAGTTTGGCACCAGCGGGAAAGCGATGGAATGGTGGCCTGTTCTCCATCCCAGAGAAAAGTGTGGTGGAGTTAAAAGCAGCCTATGTCTCTCTTCTCTCTCTCTCCCTCGCTCTTCTCACTCTCTCCCTCTCTCCCCAGCCCAGACGTGTCCTGCCCACAGCAGCCACAGTAGCACAGTACTTATTGAGTATGGCAGAGAGGAGAGTTGGGGTCCCCACAGTGTTTCAGCTATAACTCTAATGAGCAGTTAATTAATGTACTTCGCTTTTAATATGAGCGTCCAACAGTTTCTCAAAACGCTGGCAATGAAGTGGCTGCAGTGTTTTTTTTCTCAGTGAGTCTCAGTGAATTAAGTAGCAGTGAATAGCACAAATATACTGGAAAAGGGCAAAGATGCATCAATATAAGAAAACAACACCAGAATACAGCAGCACTGTAAACTTACTGACTGACTGAAGGCTTACTGACTGACTGACCTATCCACACTCTGCCCACAAACAAACCGGTCACAAAATCAGGACATTTTAGCTGATAATTGGCATATAAATAGTTGTGATTAACAACGGAATTGTCTTTTTCGTTCACCGTATTCGACTATCAAAGTAGAGGCCCAAAGTGTCTTAATCTACTGATCTTGTTTCCCAACTGATGACAGAAACATTATAGCACCACCAGTCATAAACATAAGATTGTGAAAGGTAAATGATAGTGAGAAAACAACTGCAGCCACTTTAAAAAATTATGATCAGCTTACATAATAGCGGTCAGGTAATTATGTAATAACTGTGAAAGGCCTACCCAAAAATATGCTCTTTCACTGCACCTGATGCAAGGCTGCAAAAGCCAGTCAATCTAATATAAAACTGTAACAAACAGTTCTCCCCAAAATACTGATATTTAGTTATTAATTTCAAATTATATTTATTTTGTATGAGTATTAAAGGTTACATTGAGAAGATATTAACTAGACAGGAAACTGACTAGTTTTGACAAGCTACAACAGTCCAACTCAGTAATGTAGCATTGTAAGCTCAACATTACATAGCAACTTCAAACAAACGTCTGACGTGAATGATTTAGGTATTTTAAAAAAAGGTTCTGCTAGAATTTCTAGGTTAAGTGGAGCTTTTGACAATGTTCTGTAAAGCTTCGCAGTTACAACAAGATACATTTGATAAACAGGTTAATTCAATGGAGGTAATTGTTGGTGCAAATAACACAAATGCAATGAAGGATGAATATGCATCTACATATGAACAAACAGTTACACAACACTGTAACTTCAAAGTAGCAAACTTGCTGACTAATACAGCCAGTGTAGTAATAAGTCACTGGGCTCTTAAACCAAAAAGCGCACCACAAACTTGTTGCTGTAGACATAAATGTAAATAGTATTTACCAACATGACACTTTCAATATAGCTGACTGACTGACATTGACCGTTATTACACAATGTATAGATGTTTTACATTATTACAGTATGTAGAGATATTTCAATGGGCTCTTACCAAAAAAGTGCACCACAAAGCCGTTGTTGTAACCGTAAATGTTGGTGGCCGGGTCAGACTGGAACTGGATGGTGACATCAGCTGTGGATGTGTAGAGCTTGAAGCGTGGTCGAGAGCCGCTGTACTGGCCGAGTATCTTAGCCGTCAGGTCGTCTCCATCATAGAAGGTCAGCAGGTCATTCTTTCCCATGTGGAGGCTGCAGGCAGACATTGTACATCTTTAGTTAATCTCAGCTCTGTCTCAGCTGCTCTCCCCCCTTTTCCCAACAAATGTGCTTGTTTTTGCCAGTGTTGGCTTTACCAGTTTTCAACTTCATTCTAAAGTGAAAAGAACTTTCCTTGTTCTAACACTCTTCACTGTTTTGTCCTCATCAGGGCCCCCCAACCACACATCTATCAATAAGTCAACATATTTATAACAAAAGAGGAATGCTGCTTTCCAGGGGACATACATAATATCATTTTATATTGATGCACACCTTATATTAACACATTAACACAGGAACTCCATCTGCTATCAGTGTTAACAGGTAAAGGTTGGGCTAAATAAAATGAACACCGGCTAAAGTTGGCAAATATATGCCATATATAAGTCATGAAGGTGACATTACAGCAAAACTATGGATAATCTAAACAGACAAATCTCAAATCTCAAACAATGTAAGTTTTCCTGTTGCTGTTATTATGTTATTTTTTTAACAATCATGTTTCCAGGGTCCCCTAGTGGCCAGGGCCCTGGGCTGCAGGCCCTTATGGTATGGTGGCTGACATGATCGAATGCACAGCATAATGAAAAATGCAGTGCAAACTCATACGTGCGATGCTGTACCTCACTACACCTGAACTACATTTCACAAACATGCTGCAAATACAGAAAACTATGGAGACCTGCTGGTGACATCCCATATAAATAAAGATAATGAGTGGAATGCGTGGCCACGACTTAGTAAGGCATGATCTCGTTCCCACACCTTACTAAGTTGTGGCTGCAACTTAATTATCTTGTTCCCATGCCTTACTAGGTCATGGCCATGCATTATTTTTATTTATACAGGATGTCACCAGTAGGGCTCTGTAGAAAACACATGTAACATCAGAAACACTGCAAAGCCAGTCACAACAGAACTGAAGTGAGAAACACCACACAATACAACAGAAATGTTTCTGGATAACTCTCAAAGGGGATGGAATATCTGTGATAGAAAATCACTGACAGAAGTTGTTAAGACCATGGAGACTCAAGAAATGTCATAGCTGTACTATGCCAGTTATCAGTCATATCTGGTATTGCTATTTGAAATTTTACAGTTACACTCTACAGCTAATTCCCATTAGCACAGAAGTACAGTGATATAAATTATCTACTCAAATAAAAGTCAAGTTACTTTTCCTGGTGAACGTTTATGCCGCATAAAATTTAAAAGTTTGAATGGAGTGTCCTCCGGAAACATTTCCATTGTGTTGTGACTAACTTTGCAGCATTTCGATTGTTGCCTGTGTTGTCTGTATTTGCAGTGCATTTGTAAAATGTAGCTCAGGTGTAGTTATTTTAGACAAAAGTGTTTTCTGTGTTTGCAGCTTATTTTTTAAATTTGCAGTGCATTGGGGCTTGTCGGCCACCATATTAAGCCCTATAGCTTAATACAGCCTTGGTCCTTATAAACAACACACCACATACTTTTGCCTTTCTGTGTGTCTCCCTGGCCCTGGACACAGCACACACGGCAAATGACTGGACAGCAAGACAGCAAGGTAGAGCTGTCTTAGTTACCATTATGTTCCTCTGCTGTCCAGCCTAATCTTTAGAAATAGCTGGAAAATCAATTTCTCTCAGTACGCCAGCCAGCGTTAGAGCATGCTGTAACCCAGTTGTAGCAATCTCAGAAGCAGCAGCAGCATGACAAAAGACTGATTTCACCTGCCACTTCCACCTGTCCGCTTAAGATGGCTTCAGTAGCTGTGGAGACAAACCAGTTTCAATTACCTCAGCAATTATTCATGCTGTAATGACTGATGCTACTGTATTTCACAGAGCCATTTCAAACGTCTTATCTAACATCTGACAGCGCTTCCCTGTCAGTTCGTCTTAGCGTCGTGCGTGGATGTTATTAAAAATGTGAGGGAAGCTGGGAATGGAGGGCAAACAGGAGCAGAGTAGAGGAATAAAGCACTGAATGGTCTGGGGAACATATGACCTTCTGAATGTACTGTAATGCCATTAAAGAAGCAGACAGCTGAACAAAGGTGTTCAGAAATCCCCTTCCATTTGTGCTTGACAGATGTAAAGAAGAAACATGACATCTATTAAGAACTATGAAAGTATCGCACTTGATGTATCCATGCTCCGCCACCAAACGTGTATCTTTCCTGCCGTGAGGTAAGACATGCTTCAACATAAAATTGCAAAATATTCATACAACCTAATGAAAAACTGTAGTTCTCTTTATGAAGAGTTGCCACATTTTTAAAAATGAAGGTTGCAAACTCAACCAAAAAGGGTTCGTTGGAGCGACGCCATGGAAGAACCAATGGTTTCCTTGGGGACCTTTCTAAAGATGTTTGAAATGTTCATTGAAGGTATGAGGATGTTCATAGAATGATTCTAAAGAACCATTACCACCAATAATTAATTAGCAAAGAAGTGAAGATTTCTCTTAGAACCATACATTCAAGTCTTTAGGAACCCTTTTTTTTGTTAAGAGTGTACATAATACAGAGTTTTCAGTTTAAAATGCTAGGCTACTGACACTATGTTGTTGTAGTTAATGGAAACTGGCCATTTTGGAAAGACAATGACAAACTTACAGCCGTACTAATATTAGGTCAGTTATATACACAGACACACACACACACACACACACACACGCACGCACACACACACACACACACACACAGACATATGCAGAAAGTACTGTGTGAGAGTCATAAATTGGTATTACATAAGTTATTCAATGCTTAAGCATTAAGAAAAATAGCAAGGAACATATTTCACTGATAATTACACTCAGAATTTGTCTCTACATTAAACATATAATTTTTTTTCAGCATTTAGTTTGTCCAGTCTTTGTCTTTATTACAGAAAGGAGTTTAGTGTTTCAGAGAAATCTGCAGGGATGTTTTCCCACACCTAAAAAAGTTCAGTCTAAGGAGTTGCTGCTTCTCTCAATTCAAATAATTCCAAACACAATCAGTGATGCTGAGGTCTGGACTCTGGGGAGGTCAGTCCATTGTTCTCAGAACACCAGCAGCTTCTTTATTTCATTTGCAAATGTTTTTTGTTTGGTTTCTTTTCTACAACAGCTACACACCCTTTCAGATCTACAGCTCTGAGTTGTCTGTCTTCTCACAGTGGAAGGATGTACAGAAACACCTGTGGATTTTTCAGATCTGAAGTAAGAGTGGAGCTTGATTTTCTCCTCTCTCTCAAAGAAAAAAGCTTTAAGTACTGTTTATCTGATGGGGACAGTTTTGGTGGTCTAACAGGTCTTGTATGGTTGTTAGGAGTCCCATTTTCCTTATATCTTTTAATCGTTTTTGAAATCCAGGTTTGGAAACTGTTGTTTCATTTATTTATTCACTTTCCTCTTCTTTATGCAAGTGGATTAAATTAGTTCTCCTCAGAAACCTCTGAAAAATGACTAATTTGTATCTAAGCATAATTTTAACTGTAAATTAAATAAATGATTTATCCTACCAGCCTGACCTTTCACACACATACAAAATAAATATCATTTTAAAGTAATAATTTTAATTACATGGATTTTGACAAGTTAGGTACAGTCTTGTTAGGTTGAATGTGATTTTTTTTCAAAGTTCTGTCAAGATTGTGTAGCCTAGCAACAGTTGCTAGAAAAGAAAGCATTCTGGGTGGAGCATGGATTAATTAGGTCAGTTCTAATGTAGCAATCCACATCTATTTATTCAGTTTTTTTCTTGCTGTGAGATGAACCCTATCTCGCTCAGAGCAGACCCTGGCAGGCTAGCAAACAGGGTACGCAGTCCTGCAGTGAGGTGACACACACACACACTCGGGCTTGTCCCTAATTAATCACAAGTGGCCGGTGATGGAACTCATTACAGAGGAAAGAGGAATAATTAATCATCTTTGCTCCTCCATAGCGGCAAGCATAAAAGCAGTGTTGGCGCAAAATGGAGACAGGATGTTCAACGTGTGCAAAAAGCAGAATGCAAAAACACACACAGGCACATGAGCACATACAGGCACATTACTGCAGCCACAAGCTTGTTTGGTAACACTTTACTGTAGAGCACCTCCGCCAATCTACAGTGCTTCAAAGATCAGATAATGAACATCTCCGGTTTCCTGACGATTACAATAAAGAGTAATGTGTTGTTGGAGAGGGAGCATAACGCCCATGAATCCTGTAAAATCTGAACTATGTTACTCTTATTCTTATATGAGGTACGGCGCTCAAAATTTCTCTGGCTATCCAGACCTCTGAAGCCGGTGAGCATCTCAGCAAGGACACTTAAGGTGCACATAAGTCACTTACAAATTTTCGACATTCCGGAGTCCATATCTCTGGTTCTCTGAAAGCTAGCAATGCGATCCAGGGCTTGTCACTCTCTACTGACCTGTGGAGTTTGGCTTCGTCATGCATTTTTAAAGTCGGATTTTTAAAGTCACTTTGCAAAGCAAAGCATTCCCTTCTCCTGTGATTTTATTCATGACGTCATCAGCGATTAGTTAACGTTGACATGACTTTCAACACATAACTGTCAAAAATCTGAAGTCATACAACCCCTAATGTCAAATTGCTATAACATTTATATCAGAAATATATTTTTTTTGTGTTATGACACTTTCTGGGTGACGCTGTAACTCAATGCTGATTTGACACAGCTTGCCAAGTCAGGTTAGTTATACAAAAGTGAGCATTTTCTGTGGGCCTTAGGCTGCCTTTACACTGTGAAAGTTCATGCAACTTTGGTTGCTTGGAACATGCAACTAAATTGCACTTAAACTTGAAGCTCAGCTTCAAATGTTGCAAGAGTCTCAACTTCATGAAAGAAGGTTTGTGAAACAGTTGATCAAAACAGAAATAACACTCCTTGTGATAATTTTACACAGAGCTCAGATTAATCTGGCATCCAAAGGATAAACATTTTACAGAAGGGGAAGCTGTGATCTGGACCATGATGAACTTTTTGTTTTTTTTAAGGCAGAATGAGCGAGACGTCAAGTATAATCATAATGGCTACTTTCATATTAACATATACAGCTTAACATACACAGAGCAGGTTAAACAGGTCAAAGTATGTAGTAAATAGCTATAAGTAGACAGATAAATATACAATCAACAATCACTTAATTAGGTACATCTACCTTGTACCTACACTTATTGAAAATTTTACTATACTATATAGATACTCTTACTATATAGATACACTCTGTTTAAAGATTGTGGTCCATCTGTTTCTTTGCATAATTTGTTATCCCACCTTTACCCCATTTATCAATGATCAAGACCCCCACAGGACCACCACAGAGCAGGTACTATTTGGGTGGTGGATCATTCTCAGCACTGCAGTAACACTGATGTGGTGGCGGTGTGTTAGTGTGTGTTGTGCTGGTATGAGTGTATCAGAAAAAGCAGACAGTGCTGGAGTTTTTAAACACCTCAGTGTCACTGCTGGACTGAGAATAGTCCACCAACCAAAAATATCCAGCTAACAGCGTCCTGTGGGCAGCATCCTGTGACCACTGATGAAGGACTAGAGGATGACCAACACAAACTGTGCAGCAATTGTCTCTGACTTTACATCTATAAGGTGGACCAACGAGGTAGGAGTGTCTAATAGAGTGGACAGTGAGTGGACACAGTGTTTAAAAACTCCACTGTTCTGTCTGATCCACTCGTACCAGCACAACACACACTAACACACCACCACATCAGTGACACTGGAGTGCTGAGAATGATCCACCACCCAAATAATACCTGCTCTGTGGTGGTCCTCTGGGGGTCCTGACCAATGATGAACAGGGCAAAGGTGGAATAACAAATCATGGAGAGCAACAGATGGACTACAGTCTGCAATTGTAGAACTACAAAGTGCACCTATACGGTAAGTGGAGCTGATAAATTGGGCAAGTACAGATGCAAGATAGGTTTACTAATAAAGTGGTCAGTGAGTGTATAAAAAAGGCAATGACAGCTTGATGATCAGATGAGGAAAATGCTGCAAATATATAAATTACACCGACTCACGAATGACTTTACAGTGAGAGCGATACAGTGCATCAAAAACATGAGCTGCTAATTAGGCTATATAATGGAGTAACCTAAAGGTGATGCATGTTGTTTTTTAAATTACTTCAAATCAAGTTGCAGAGAAATTATGTTGCAGGCAACTCACAACATGCAACTAGTTGCATGAAACTTTCACTGTGCAAAGCCAGTCTTCATTTTACGATTTATAGAATTTAAGTTCTCATCATCAGCTTAATTTCACTGTGATATAGACTGAGCTATAAAGTCGGATGTTATAACATGCTATGTCATTTCACCTAAAGAAAGCATCATTACACAACCTAATGTCAGTAAAACTGGATGTCACCTGACAGCTGATGTCAACTTGACATCAAAGTTGACAAGAGCAGCCTTTACGACATACAATGCATTTTAGAATAAGCTTCTACAAGTGTTTATGTAGGTTTATGTCAGCTGTCATGACAAGCTTATGTAGATGTCATGTAGTCAAGAACACTGCCCTACAACACAGTGTTACTGCCTTTTTTATACCCTGACATTACCATGTCCTGCACTCTCCTCCTTCGTCCTGCTTTTGTTCTGTTCTAACACTCAACCTCATTTTGCCATGTGTGATGTGTCTGAGTGTGAGGAACGTTTAAAGAAAGGAGCCCCTCACCTGCTCTCAGGACGAGCGAGAGAGAGAGAAAAAAACTGTGTCGGCTCATATTGGATTTGTTGAGATAAAGTTAAACAAGGCTTTGCGTCGCCGCCGTGCCGTATCTGCTGAGAAAATCAATCATGTTTTCTATTTGCTGGCAGTAATTTCATTTTGTTTAATCAAAAAAAACAGGCTCAGCTTGACTTGGCCCACAGCACAGCTGCCACCTCACGCCTTCAGAATGCATTAACGGCATACACCGAGCTCACACAGGCATTGTCCTCTTTCAAATAAAGGGGGTTTTTAAAAAAGAAAGCCTAAAGCATGACAAAAATAGTCTGATTTTTTTTTGGCGTGAAGGCTGCTTAAAAACACCAATACAGGCCACTTTCCCTGCATCTCGGAAGGCAGTGCAATATAAATTTGCTAGCTTTAGAATAAGAAAGGCAAAGATTGATTTTATTTGATTTATTTATCTGAGAAGGACAGGGATTCAGCTCGAGGAGGTGCTGTCTAGCGCATCTGAAGGGCTCTGGGTAAAAAGCAATCCTCAAGGATCCATCATCTGTCATACAGCCTAAGCTGAGGATTTCTCCTGCACCCACCCGCAGTTGACACAAGCCAGCGAGCATGGCTGTCTGAGGTATGGCTTCACACAAGACTTGCTCTTAAACGCCATTTAGAACCCCCTGCCTGTGTTTCATGCAGACTTAATCTACCCTCAATGATTGCCTTGTCGAAAATAAATAAATAAATAAACAAACAAATAAAGCAAAGGAAGCAAAACAATCCAATAAACCCTCTATGGTAAGTGCTAGGCACAAGTAGGTCAACATTCATTTTTCTCTTTAACATACATGAGATCTAGGCTTGTAAGATCGTGTGCAATATACTATCTTCCAATCACGCCGACTGATGATAGCATGGTGGGGGTCGGGGTTGGGGGTGATGGCAAGCGTCAGCTGCTTTCATTTACGGCATTTGCAGACACTCTTATCCAGAGTGACTTACAATTTGATCATTTTACACAGGCAGGCGAAGGTACTGTTAGGAGTCTTGCCCAAAGACTCTTATTGGTATAGTGTAGGGTGCTTGCCCAGGCAGGGGATTGAACCCCGGTCATCAACTGAGTGAATGCAACTTCAGGAAAAACAGCCACAGACACTGAGAGACTGCTCCTGACTTACAGACTGGATCTTCTTAATCAATATCTGCGGCCCAGTTTCAGCATGGCAAGTACTGAAGTTACCTTCATAATGTGGTAACACCACAGAGATGCCTGCTTAAAACATAGAAAACAATAAGCTTTAGCAGGCCATTTTTCTGCTTTGTGAGAGGAAGCATTATTTGTGCATGGAAGGCTGCAGCACGGCTTTATCTGTTTAATAAAAGAAAAACAGAACGTTCTGAAGCAGGTCAACATGTCAGAGCTGAATCATTACATGTATTCTCCCAAGAAAAAATGCTAAAAGAAATCAAAGATTACAAGACAAATATAACTAGTTTTATGATCTTAAAGCTGAGGACAACACATTTAAATCATCCAACTTAACTGGCCATCTATCAGAGATTCACAAAGCTCACGCCTATTGAAATTTATTCTATGTAATACATCATATAGAGTCCATATATGTACTATGTGCACACATGTGAAAATATGTAATATGTATGTATAGGAGAATGTGCTCTCAGCACTGCTGAAATCAGCCACAGGCTCAGAGTGTAACTAACAGTACTCTGCGGGAGGAAGTCTGCGTGAAATGAAAACCAACGGCAAACCACAGAGGATTACGGCTGGCCTTTCGACCGAAGCCTCGTGTTTAAAATGGACTTAATTCGGACCTGGCAGGATTGGCCAAGATGAGAAAATGAAAGCTTCAGTAAGCGTCTACAGGCAGAAATGGACAGCCTCGACTCTGCTAAACGCTAAACAAACAGAAGAGGCTAAACTTTCATTTCAATTGTCAACATTATCAGAAGGACTTAAAGGGATGATGCTTGCTCAAATAAAGGAGAGAAATGAGTTTCTCTGTTTTAGTTCTTTTTTTAATTAGAAAGTTAAATATTGGCCTGGGTATGGGCCTGCTGTCTGGAGGGATAAGAAAGACTTGAGTTATCACCAGCCTGCCAAACGCAGTCACTCTTAGAGACAGACACAAAATATAAGAGGGGGAGGGGGGAGGAAGGAGCAGAGACAGAAAGGTGAGCGAAAGGGAGAGAAGAAAGAGAAAGAGACATAGAAAGAGAGAACAGTGACAGAAACAAGAAGAGCAGGAGAAAGAGAAAGAATGAGAGGGAGAGAGAAAGAAGGGAGAGAGAAAAGGAGAAGGGGAGAAAAAGAAAGAAAAGAGGAAGAAAGCGAAGCTGAGAAGAAGAGAGAGAAAAAGAGAAATAGAGAGGGAGAGAAAAATAAAGAGGAGACAGAGAAAGAGAGGACAGAAAGAAAGGGAGGAGAGACAAAGAAAGAAATAGAGAACGAGAGGGGGAGAGAGAGAAAAAGATGAGACAGAAAGATAGACACAGAAAGAGAAAAGAGAAAGAGAACAGAAAGATAGACAAAAAACAAAGAAGACAACTTAACATAAAAATTTGAAAAAGAGAGACAGAGCGAGAGAGGGAGAGAGAACAGAAAAAGAGAGGACAGATCAAAGAAAGAGAGAATGGGGAGTGAGAAAAAGAGGAGACAGAAAGAAAGAGAGAGAGAGAGAGAGAGAGAGAGAGAGAGAAAGATTCAGTGTTTGCCTAAACCAAATACTGTCGTTATTGAGTCTCAGTGATTTCAGGTAACATATCACTGTAAATTAAAAACATTAGCCAACAGGCCAAAAGGGCTTCTTTTCCTTTTCTTTTAACATCCCAACACAGAACAGTGGATCAGTTTAGTTCACACAGCTGTGCACAGTGTGTCCAGCAGGGGGCTCCCTCAGCTATGCGTAGCATCTCAGGCCATGAGGAGTGTGATTCGCTCCACTACACTCAGCCCACCCTGGTGTGCTGAACTGAACAGTGTGCAGGTGTGGCGGCTGTCACCTGTTCTCTCCCCACAACCCACCCACTCTGCCCACCACCTCACGGCTCAGCAGATACAGCATCAGAACCCCCCCACCCACACACACAAACGTCCCACATACGTCCCGGTAAATGAATTAATCAGCCGTCATTACGCTCCGTGTTCTCGGGTAATTGAGAGCGCAGGGTGTGTTGATGAATGATTAGAGGGGAGTGGGAACATGCTCATTACCAGGGTAAAGTCTTCTTAAAGTCCCCTAATGAGTCTCCAGTAGGGGCCAGAGCTCTGCAGCTTCAGGAGAAGCCCCTCTGTAGGAAAGCCAACTCGGACTATGAAGAACAATTGGACAGTACAGTGCAGTTTCTCAGCTCTGGTCCAAAACACCCACCTACCTGCACAGTTTCAGCTGTACCCTGCCCCGCAAGACAACAGCTTTGGGTGGTGGTGGAGCTCACAGCTGTTTATTTTCAGAACAAAATGAAGGTGAGAAATGGTCAGATGCACTACTTTTGCACTTTTTTATTAACGTTGCATGGCTATGAAGCACATATGTTTCTAATCTAGGACCTCACATGAAAGGCTATGTTCACATTACAAGCCTCACTGCTTGTTCAAGGAAATTGGAGTTGTGCCACTTCAGCCTGGCAATGTGAACATAGTGGCTCAGATCTGATTTGACATTTGGCTACGTTCTCATTCGAAATGTGAACGTAGCCAAAGGCTGAAGTGGCAGAAATCCTATTTTTTTCCCTGACATCACATAGATCTGATTTTTTTAGAGCTGTGTGGACACCCAAATCTGATCTTTTCAAATCAGATCTGAGCCACTTTCATAGGTTGCCTTGCAACCGTAATGAGAATGTTCAGTTTGGAATCAGTGTGTTTTTTTCAGTGTGCGTACGCCATTGTTCAGCGTCAATGAAGCAGCAGGGCTGAACCTGAATCTGACCCTTTTTCACCTTTGACTTGCTCTAATAATGAAGAGCTAAGAGCCATTCAGAGTGAATTATCTTCGTATGGCTTGTTCTGCTGGCCTGTTTGTTTTTTATGATGCACATGGTTCATTCACGTAATGTTACTGATTAGGATGTGTGCATGTGGGCCGTTTCAGGGTGCAGGTTCATTCATATTAATGATGGATCTGAGTCGCCTACCTATACAAATGTGATTCATCAAGTTGATCTGAGCAAAAAACTGGAACTAAGCAATCAGGCTTGTAATGTGAATGTAGCCAGACAGGCTCAGGTCTGATTCGAAATGATGATTTGTGTGTCCATACAACCCGGAAACATCTGATCTGTGTCATAGTAAAGCAAAAACTTGGATTTGTGCCACTCAGCCTCGTAATTTGAACAGAGCCAAAGTGATTCTGATACTGTTAGCCAAATTTGAGTTGCGGGGCAGTGGGTCTCCAGGACTAGAGTTGAGAACCCCTTAGTAGTGGTCTCTGGCATAGGCAACAATCAGCACATTGAGTTCTATTATAGACACTAGGTCACAAGGCTGGTTCCCTAACTGTACTGTACAAAGGTTTCTGATACTGATACTAATACTAATAGTTTGAGTACAGATTCATGAACAATACTTTTTTTTTCAAAAGTGTGTGTGGCTTAAATAAGCCAGGAAGTTCTTGTATTTACTGACTGCAATGAATTGCAAATTAATAAAAGTTCTGACATTAATAACATGTTGCATGTTGAATGCAATTAAAGTCTTAATTGAGCTGGTTTAGGTTTACATGCAGAGGCACAGTAATTTAAGTGATTACCAATAAAATCTATGATTTAATCCAGTACGAATCTGCAATGTCTGCAGTTTTTACTAGTCTGACAAGTAATAATTACAGAGAGAATTGTCTTATAATTCCCAGAACTCTGAGCTCCTTCAATAATAGTCATCCTGTTCGACCTCATGACAATGTAAAAAATGGCAGCTGCTCTTTTTTGATGACAGGCAGACAAGGCTAACCTCTAAAATTGAGTTTGACAATTCTTTATCCTCAAATTCAAAACAGGACTACTGTAATCGACAACATTTTGGGTGACGGCCAATTCAGAAGAAGAAGAAAATGAAATATCTTGAAGGCACCTCTCGCATGGCAGTGCATAATACAATTTCACCCAGGCCACCACTGGATGGCATAGTGGATAACACCGCTGCCCTGAACATGGAAGATCAAAGGTTTGATTTTCTCTTTAGACAGGAATGCCAGTGCCACACTCAGACTCCTTGAGACTGCAAGTCGCTCTGCACTAGAACATCTGCTAAATATGTAAATGTAAGAGTTAAGTCAGAAGAATTTGCTTCAGAGTTGGAATTGCTGTGTGAATCTTCATAGATTCATCATTAGCCCACATCTCTGAGCTGAACAGCTGTAGCGGACACCCTCCTCGTTCATTTTTGCCCATCTATACTTGTCATTTGATGCGCCCGACTGATAATGTCCCATATGTCGTTTGACTAATTCGGTCATTTGAAAATGTAAGGGGGTGGGGCTAGTGCAGTGCAGCAGGCTGAGGAACAGTGACCCAGGCTAGAGCTGAACCAGTCCATCTGTACTGAACTCTCTACTCCCACCTGAGTGCTTACTATCTGTATTTAGTTGGCTGTGGTATGTGCAACACGGGGCAACAGATACTTTATAGAAAGAAACTTATAAATGTAATGTAAATATAATGTAAAACAGATGAAGCTTGCATGTAACGAGTAACGAGACACTGTTTAACCCTTAAAACCCTCACAGTTAGCACTGGGATAACAAAAGTATGGTGTTACTTTTTAATATTTCTCTTGTATTTTGTTGAAACATGAGAAATTCTGTCAAAAGTGCAGACTGTAACCCTTTGACCGATATGAGTAGACGAGTAGATATTTTATTCTAATTTGAATTTGATGAAAAATTATTTTGCATGCAGTCTTAGTTTGTGGAAAGAAAAAAACTGCTTTACATTTTTGCCATGTATGTCATATTTGCCATGTTTCACATCGAGACAAACAGAAAAAAGTCAGGGTTACACACAAGGGGTTGGTTACCCAAACTGAGCCTGACATATAAAGGTTAAAACAAAGGTTTCGGCCAGGTTCGGAATGTTTTTTTCCACGTATAACATCGAGCTCAGGTTGGTCTCAAGTCCACTACTAAAGAAAAGCACTGTTAAACCGTGTCTGTCGTAATCCATCTCTGTTAGGGCCTCAAAGCTGAAGTTAGCACAAAGGTTCAAATTTTAAATAAGACACTGGCGAATAAGAAGCTAACTTCAGCTTTGTGAATTTGAGAGGGTTTGGGTTTCAAATTTAGCAGTGCCATTCAGACCATATTGGATCAGGCTTTAAGGTCGCAAGTACAGGTCGGGTTCGGGCAGACCTCTGGTGCACACTCAAACCTGACAATTCAGAATGTGAATCAAATGTAAACCTAATAATTACATTAGCTTAACTATGTAAGTAATTAAGTAATAACATGTAAATAGTCCAGCAAAACAACAGTAACAGCTCTACACCTCTAAGGGTTAACTCTGCATGAACAGGCAGGGGCATGCTCTCATGATAAGCATTGATAAGACAGAGAAGCCAGAGCCATCCCTGAGTTCTGTAGCTATCTTCCCTCCCTTATCATCCCCCACCCCCCAAATGAATGGGAAATTAATTATGCTGGCAGCTTCCGCTGCAAAACATCCAGTATGTCATTTATTACACAGCCAAACAATGTAAGCGCTGGAGCCATGGAACGTACAGCAAGAAAAAAAAAGAAGAAAGCAAGAGGAAACATATGCAAATGAGTGAATCTTAATTAAGGCAACTAAATTATTGAATGCATGAATAATCTGTCAGGGGCTGACACAGCAGGGCCTTGTGTTGGGGAGCCTCACCTGACAGAGCAATCACACTCGACACTCGTTCCTCTGCTCCATATAATTGATTCCACCATCGTAAAAAAACACCCAATGAAATAATTGGCTTTCTGTTAAGTTTATTATTAACCTTTGTCTGCTGCTACTTATGTGTCCTATTCATGTGCAAAATGTTCTTTCATCATCCTCTTTTTTCTTTCACTCCTTAGCATTTATTAGGAGTAGTTGTTAGCTTCTCATGTATGTTAACAAGTTATGTATAAGGCAGGGCAAGGCAGAGTGTCGGAGATTCTCAAAAGTTCCCCCTATGTAGGCCTGTTTCTGCCCCGTGTCACAAGATCTTCTTTGAATAGAAACATTTTAGCTGCTCGTCCGAGGAAATGTTTGTAGATTTGGACGACATCTGGAAAATATGATGTCATGATACTTGAAGACACTTTCACAAAACATGATACAACTTACTGTATTTTGCTTTTCTTTGGTTTGATAAGTTGGAACAGACACAATCCACCTGCCAAGTAGTGCCACATTTAAAAAACTGTATAAAAACTTTGAGCACAGTTTATATACTTCAATGTTTCATATCCTGTGCATCAGTACATCCAATTAAATAGGTACGCTGACGCACTCCTGACATCGTCGGGTATTAAACACGCAATCCCCCCGATAATATGGTGAAATAATAGACAGTAACATCACTAGGGAGCCCCATCTAAAACTCTTTTGACTAATGATACCCACAATATGCTTAGAAGATTTTATTGTGACAAACAATAATATATCATGTAGCCATAATACCCATCCATAAACTGGAAACAGAAAAGTTTTCAAAATAGGCAGAAAAATGGAGACACTGACCCGCTGCTCGATAACCTGCCTAACTGCAGCAATATATTTATAGTGGCCCCCAAAAGTATTTGAACACTTTAATCAATTAATCACTGGTCAAGAAGGTCCCGCTCGATGTTTAGATCTTAAAATGCAAAAAACATTATACTGATAAAAATATCATGACAATAGTAGATCATTTGCTTACATCTTCAGAAGACCACCAAGTTTTGAGTTTTCTTTCAATTCTCTTTCACCATGCTTGCAATTATCAGCTTCATCAACTCGGGGAAGAGGACCGAAGCACAACCAACGTTACAAAATATTCTTCTACATGTTGCATGCAATTACACACTTCCACCAGAGAGGACTCTAAATCCCCAAAAGACTTCATTGAAGTTCTTTAAGTTACTTCATAAAATGTTTAAGGGTGCATTTACATTTGTAGTTTCAGTTGAAGTGTTCACACTGACATATTTGGCATAGAAATAGAAACTGTTAACTAAGTTAGATGGACGAAAAAGTCACGTCTGATTGGGCAGATTTTATGAAGTACATTTAGTGACAATAGCTGGGATAACGTCTAAAAACACTGGAAATCTTGCTGTACTCTGGTCTAACTGAACATGTGGATGTATGTATGTCTTGCTTTATCTTTGTATTGTGATATTCTAAAGCAATAAGCCACTCATGCATTACCATGGTTTTCCCACAAACTCCCACTATGAAAACACTGTGAAAACACACAGCCTCCAGTGACTCGCTGCTTTATTTTGAACATTGGCACATAAATGTATATTTGATGTGTGCAGTGATATGTGCATACAGCATATTTTATAATGCTTAGAACATGCCTCAGCTGTGTTTTAAAACCAAAACTATCTGTTCTATGATTACTGAGTCAGAACTCACTTAGAGATGACAACATGAACACAAACACATGAGAAATTCTTCTGTTGCAGATACCAAAGAAGACCTGCACAGAAGAGACGACAGTTCATTTTGCATTTTTTTCTCTTTAGACATCTTTGGTTTGTTTTACATTTATACTTCAAATAAACTCCATTAGAGTTTATTTGAAAGTGGACTGAGACTGACCTCCTCATGGGGTTCTCTGTCCAGTTATTTGGTGCACACCAGGGTAGAGCAATCGCACAGTGGGGGGTTCGTTTTAATTAAACCGAACCTGTCAAGTGTGAACAAAATGATATTTGTTACAGAAAAAACTCTTTAAGCACAACATCAAACTGATGTTAGACTCTTTGTGTGGAAAAAGCCTGAAGAAGAAGTCTAGTCAAACTGCACAAAGTCTGGGGCTGGTTTTTAAACAATGACGCTGGTAAGCTTGTGTTCACTGATGTGATCATGAACTCAGAAGTATATAAAGGCATTCTGGACGCAAATCTGTAAAGAAAATGCTTAAATGATAATGAAACACACCAGCCACCTTTTAGAAAGCAAGCTTTGCCAAGAAGAAAATTAGTCTTGGAATGGTCTGTTTAAAATAAATTCCAGCGGGTTTGACATTGTGTTTCCTAATATTTCCTTTGTTCAAATACTTCTTGTGGCTGCTGTATCTATGCTCCACCCACAAATGTGTTCTTTCGTAACAAATATTGCTAGCTCCAACAAGCTGTACAGAATTATGCTTTACAAGCTTTACAGAATTATGCTTAAGTAGCCAACCAAATCTGTGCAGGCCTAAAACAATACCAACACATTTGCCATCATGCTGATCTTAGCTTGATTACAAAGCAAAAGAAAAAGAAAAAAAATAAACACTATATCCAAATCCATTTAAATAAAATGAAATTTGACAAAAAAAGCTGAGGTCAGTTTTTAATTACTTCACTAATACACAGCCTCTTCGAAAGAATTCAGTGTGCGTTCCATGACATGATCCACACTTTCCATGCTGAACTGCTGACATCAGGACAGAAAGAAATGTGTTGGGTTGCTTAGAGTACCTACACAGAGAGAGAAGTGCAATTCGAAACCAGGAGATGAAACTGTAGGCAACTGTAACGTGCTTCAATGCATTTATGAAGGAAGGTAGAGGGAGAACCTCAAAGAGGGCGGTCAAGGTCTTGAAATGAGCCCCCTTGACACACTTGTCTTTGAGCATGCCCGGGGCTGTATTGTACTCATTTCATTTGGGCTGGCAAGGCAGAAGGCTAGGATTGAGTCAAGGCATAGGGTTGCTCAGCTGGGATGAGATGATAAGAAGTTACAGAAGTACGCAACAGCGGTGAAATCTTAGTCACAGGAACAAAGAGCTGACCAACTGATGGCTTAAGACAAACAACTGATTCTGACAGATGATGTGAAAATGCATTTGTGGGTTTGATAAAGCTACACAGTAGCTGATTCACGCCAGCATTTGTAGGTGGCTGAAGAAGAAAGCAGATGCTATATTAGTCATATTGTCTGGGGAGACGTTTTGGCACAGGAGAGGTCAGTCTGCTGAACAGTAAAAGGGCCCCTGCAGAGACAATCACAGAAAAGCCTCTAGTAACGGATCCATATATAGACTTAGTGTCTGTAGTGAAGAAAGCAGATACTGTGTTAGTCATACTGTCCAGGCAGAGGTTGGAGAGAGGTGAGCAGTAAAAATGGCCAATGCAGAGAGAAACACTAAATGGAGACTTGGCACAAAGCTTCATTGGTTAGAACAGAGTGAATATCTATGAGGACAGCTGCTGTAACAAAGCATGCTCTCTAACACATGACGTCACCCACCATCTGGCTACAAACTGTTAAACACTCTGGAGTTAGGAGAGTAGTACAAAAGTATTCATACTTCAACTAGCATGAACGTTTTAACATGCAGTCAATACACAATTAAGGCAAAGTCATCAAATACACCTGACACTAACAGCTATGGCTGTCATACCAATCACACCCCTACACTCTTAAAAATAAAGCATAAAAAGGGTTCTTTGGAACGTTGCTAGGGAAGAACCATTTTGGTTTCCAAAATAGCCTTTCAGTGATGGCTTTTTTGGATTTGTACCCAGTTTAGTCAATGCCAATTTCCACCCACTAGGTAGATCTCCCAGGTACATGATGCTTCTAAACTGGGAAGGTGAAGGCTAGCATGTGGTTCCTCCAGGTCAGATGAGACCACCAAATATTTTCAAACTGCTAGATCCTTTGATACGTTTGTCCCTCACTCTTTTTTAAATATCCTTGAAGCAAACCTGATTTTGAAAATGTATTAGTTTGATTTCTCTCATTAGAAAGCGCTTTGCTTATTTGTTTACACTGCTTCTGTCGGTCTCACTCATCCTCCAACACGAAAGACGTATTGGGACGTACTGGATTTCAATACCACATATGAAATCAAGAGGCCCAAAAACAGAACTTAATGGTGTTTTTTGCTGTTCACACTACCACATAAAAAAGCAATCTGAGTCACACTTGAAGTAAAAGATAGAGTGACAATTACGCCACTCAGGAGCCTCAAGCATTCTTGTAAACGAGATGTGTGAATATAAAGAAGTTTTTTAAGTTTAAGTTTAAAGAATGTCATGATTAAAAAGTTCTTTAACAATCAAAGGTTTTGTCCTAGAAACATGTCCAAGCAAAATAACACTTTGAAACTACTTCAAAGAGTGTAACCTACACACACCATTTTTAGCAAAATACCTGTTGTATTTCTATAATACACTTTAGTTAAACAGTCTTCTTTAAACTATTATTTTAAGTTATATTGCTTCAGTCAGATCCCTTATTAATGAACAGGGAAATAAAAAACTACTGTCTGGAGATTAAATTTCCTTTCAGTTCTTATAAAGATCTTGGATAATGCTAAGCTGCTATATTATCTACATCTACTACACTACATCTGTTCATGCATGTAAGTATGCTGTGTGCTTGGTTACTGTTTTTTATCTATAAAGTGTGTCGTCTCCACACTGTTTTGTATATTGTCTGAGTAGAGTGCATGTCTGAATATACAGTCGTAAGCAAACGTTTGGGCACACCTGGTCAAACTACATGTTTTAGCAATTTTCTAAGTGAGAATAAGTTAACACTCAGAGAAGAAACTCATATATGCCATGTTGTCAGCAAATCTGAGTGCACAGTTTCTAGGAGGCCTATACATGGTAAATGAGCCTTGAAACCCATGAAGGAAAACCAAGGCCTCCTCATATGTTTTGTGATGTACTGCTTACAGACAGAGAGAACAACACTTGACCTTGGTTCATCTTGAGAGAATTCACTGCACAATTCAAGAATCTTATATAATGTATTTTGCTACCACATGAAATGCTGACATGCAGGCTTAATTTAGGTGCTGCATGAATGAGCTTCCTCCTCGGCTGTAAAATAAACCGCTCTTGAATGAATAACCATGTGTAGAGAGAGTGATTTACGCACACTTGGATGTCCAGCATGATCCGCTTGTCCTCCTCCACATGGATGCCCCAGATGCAGTCCTGGCCCTTATCGTAGGCTTCTGGCCAGTTAGGAGACAGCACAACTCCAGCTGAGTCAGTGATCTCCCCACTGCACACCGCTGAAAAATAACAGAGTATTACAAATATTACAAATATCACTACATTCAATCTATACACATACCAGGGCTGCACAGTGTGATAGTTTATGAATTGGAATGATAGTTTGGGCCATTGCTATACTGATTTCACTGGGACTTGCGATATGTAGCCCTCAAACAATATATTTTATTCCGTGCTGTAAGCATCCAGAGATTTTGATAGGGCCTGACTAATATTATATCTCACTAATTCAATCACTGCCAATTCTACGTGTTAGCTAAGCCCACCCTAATCACACGATGGTACCAAGCTGGAAGGGTGAAGGCTAGCACATGCTTCCTCCGAGATGTGTGAAGCACCATAGCATCTTTTTGAACTGCGGCCAACTCTACACTGCAAAAATTATATCTTCACAAGAGAAATCATCTTAAATGTAGTGTAAATATCTAATATTTCTCATTTCGAGATGGCTGTATGAATATTTTAAAATTGTTTAACTTATTTCTAGATGTCTTTTACTTGTATTGAGTAATTTTATTTGATAAAATTATCTCACTACATTGGCAGATAATTTTGCTTGTTTCAAGCATATTTCCTAAAATAAGCAAAATTTTCTGCCAATATAGTGAAATAATTTTACTTATAACTTTACTTACATTCTTATTATAAGCTGACAATAATATCAACATGAGGAATATTGGATATATAAACTAGATTTAAGACAATACCTCTTGCCAAGATACTTTTTTTTTTTTTTGCAGTGTACATCATTGGGCAGTTCAACATGCTTCAAGGAGAACACTAACTGCTAATTCTGTTACATGGAGGTAACAGACAGCCATACTGGCTAGTGTCACGCAAACCTATGCTAAGTGCAGTGCAAGCCAACACAGAGTGCCAAGGGAGATGACAGGGAGGGGGAAGAGTCATTATGCTCTCTTGTGCTTCTAGCCACGGATATGGCATCACCAGGGATCGAGCTTGCGATCTCCCAATGATAGGCCAACACTTAGACAGCTGTGCCACTTGGGAATCAAGTGTATTTCTTTAATACAAAACAATATCACTGCAATATTTATATTATTAAAAAAAATTGAGTTTAAACTCTTTGAAATTAAAGAGTAACCTTTTACTCATATTAAACATTGTTAATCATATCATTAAAAAAAAATACATTTCTTGTGCTCTTGTTTTCTTTAATAGAAGTGTAGGGACTTTTGCCCCTACCTTGAAAACATGTTTTGTTTTGTTTACATCACAATGCACTACTATTAATCAATAATATCATGTTTCCTTTCCACCTTCCACAATAAAAAGTAATAACAGTAATATCAGTCAGTAAACTGCACTGTTTAACTAAAACTATCTTAATCTGTAATTTTTTACCATGTAAAATTATTAAATATAAAATTACATCCAAGTTTTTTCAACCAGTATCAGTCATTAATAAATATGAATTAAGATATTTATATAATCCAAATTACATAAATAATTTTGGTTAAAACAAAAAAAGGTTCACCAATATGATTATATTGCAAGGCCCATCACAACTACGATATAAAACAGTACAATTGGATTATAGTACTTTGTACCTATTGCGCAGCCCAAACACAGTCACATGCACCCACACAAAAAAACCACCCGCACCTCAAAAAGCACACAAACAAAATCAGCAAATTTGAAAATGCACAACATTCAAACCCTGCTACTCAAAAGGTTAGGGCACTTTATATTCCTCCAGCTACATCCAGAGTAAGTCTGGGTCCAGAGAGCAGGGAAAACTAAAGGTCTGAATTAATCAGCCTGAGGTGCAAAGAGGAAATAGTGCCTCTGAAATCATCCTGACACGGATTCACAAACAGCTCGGCTTCCACCTCCCCGCCTCAGTGCACTGGCTTAGCTGAGTGGAAGCACATTTTGAAATCGTATAAAAAAGTGCTTGTCTTGACCCTCTGCTGCAGCCTTTGCGATTAAATCCTTTCAATCCAAATTCCATTGTGGGGCTCGAGCGATGCACTCGAGCACAGGGCCAGATAAGATGGCAGTGTGTGCTGTGTGTATGTGTATGTGAGTGTGCGAACTCTGTGTTTATGCTATTCTCTCAAGCTCTCCGAGTTCAGGCTCCAGCATTCATAGATAAATGCTTTTAGTGCTGTATTAGGCCTGTAGCTGTGGCTGAGTGCGGTGGAGGCCCGTGCAGGTGACAGAGGCTGAAGTGGATTATGCAGTAATGGCACTAAAAGGATCTGCTTCACTCATTACTGCACCTATCCAACCACCGCCATCTACTTATTACTGAGGAAATGTAGACACCACTATTCCAGATCCCAAGACACAGAGGAGAACCCGGCTACTCAAACACGTGTATTCAGACTCCCCACACATGATTATACACAGACAGGCTGCTATTAAGTATACCTTCTTGTTTTTGGTGACTGGAGCTGATAAAATGGACAAAGAGTGTCCTGTGCAAATCGGTCTTAAATATCAGAGGCAGGAACATTACATAACCCTACCTCTTATTTCAAATGAGTCCAAATAGTACTTTAAAGTATTAAGAAAATCAGTTTGCACTGCATACGAAATCTCCTTATAACTGCCAGTGATGGAGGTGGCTACTCAACCTTTATATTTACACATTGCCATCACAGCAAAAAAGTTCCATACACAAATCGTTTCGCTGCTGACAAACAGAAAACATGTCTAAACGTTAAATTAACCACAGTTTTGTTTTACATCTGCCTAGCAACCTTATGTGAATGGTCAGCTTGGGAATTTACAGCAACTTTATTCCATCTTTTTCATGTTTTAATGTTCAGAGTCGTACACTTGAGGTAGGAGAACGAGGTGGGGTTGACAGAGAATAGCCCAAATGCTTTTTTCGAGTGCCTCTATACTTGAGAATAAATACCAAAACCATCTTTGTCACAGGACATGATGGAATATTTAATAACATGACAAATTGGAAGGGATGGTAAAACCATCATTTATCATTAGAAAACATCTATATATAACATATTTATTTTCATAATTTAAAAAAGTAGTTGATAATTGTGAGCTAGTTGAAAAACAAAGCTTGGTTCCAGATTTCTCCTTGATAAGAATTTATTCAATTCTATCATCAGCACACTAGATTTAATTTAATGAGAATTGACAAACCAACTATTGGATGTTAACTACAATACAGGGTGTGCTCAGGGAGAGGTTTAGAGAAAGTTAAACAAGCACACTGACTTCTGTAAAATCACTGCTTATTGTATTAATGTTGTGTTTATTGTATTATTAGTGTTTTTTGAGCAAATAAATGCTTACTGACTAGTTAAATAGCTTTAAAATCAGTTTCTCATGTGCATAAAATGTTAACACCGTACTGAATGTGCTTTATGTGTGATACGTGTTTGAACGTGCATCAATTGCAAAACCCATAAGGTTACTGGAAGACATATCAGGGGCACAGCTCTGTGGCTGATTGAGTAGTTTGTTGTATGGAGTGTTTAGTGAGTGAATAAACTAAGAATAGCCCATACAACTCTTCAAGAGAGAGTCTGTGACAGGAAAGATTACTAAAACAGGGATTTTTATTTTCTGAAATATTCAGAAATGGATGTCGATAAGGCCTCAGACACACACACACATATACACACCTCTGCAGGCAGGTTCAGTCTCATTCCACTGCGGGTTGTTGGCGTCCATACACTCAATGATGACGGAGCCCTGCTCCAGAGTGTATCCGGGGTCACAGCTGAACTCCACCACTGTACTCACAGCGTAGCTGCTGTCACTGCTAGTGAAGTTTCCATACTTCACAAAAGGCTCGTAACAATGCCCTGGCGCAAAAGCTGTGGACACACACACACATAGCAAAACTCATTCATATGTCTTGCTATTGAAGTAAACAGAAAATCAGAACTGCAGACTTGACAAAATAAATGAAGTAATAACTCAATGTCTATGGGTTAAAATATGTGATAGTGGCATTTGGTCAAAAGCATCCTGTCTACTAATATTTTATCTATGCTCTCTTGCAGAGGTGCTTTGACTTTGACAGACTGGAGTAATATCTGTATAACGATATTTTTACCACCAGTTTCAATATCAGTTTTAAACCCTTAAAATCACAGGCTTATTATATACTAAGACTGATTATACACTAACTACAGGAATGTCAATACGAAGTGATTGAGCTATTCTTAAGTTATAGAACTGGGTAATAAAACTTTGGGCCAACCGGTGGGCCTTGGCCATTTAAGGAGTTAACAAGCCCTGGTCCAACTGACCTCATCACTTCCCCTCGGGGGGAATCCCAGGCGCCATATTGTTCCATTACTTTATTAGCTCAAGTGAAAGGTGTTAGAGGAGCAACTTAGAGGGGTGAGGAATTGAGTATGACTTCAACTGCAAAACTTACCCAGAAATCATTGAGAACTAGTTTATTTCCTTTCCAAATTGGAAAATAATGGCAGACAAAGCTGTTCACAAGCCATAGCAGTAAAGTATTTTAAAATGCTGAACATTTCAAAACAGTAAACTTTGATTTTCTGGGCTTTAGGTGGCAAACTACTCCATCTCTTATTCACGACTTCTAATACAAACTTGACAGAGGCACAACCCCACGGTTAAACATAAAAGTTTAGCCAGTCAAAGCAAATACTCACAAATGTTATGTTCGTTATGCTCAGACTTCTCAACAAAACGTTTTGCATTGCAAAGTTTGCATGGCCAACCGATTAGCTCACTAAATTTAATCCACCAAGGGCAATTGCATTCTGTTTGAATAATCCTTCTCCTCACTGTCCCCTCCTCCCCCCTGCCGTGAGTGGACGCTTGTGTAATGTAGTTGTGATCAGTGGTGAGTTGAAGCAGGTGGCAACGAGTAAAAAAAGAACTGAAATGGCCTTAGTCTTTGTCTGTATGCTACTAAATATGCAATTTAGCTACCATTGCGGTGTTACAGTGATCCCTGCAGCCCTAAAAGCGAGCACACACTTGTGGACACTGAATCGGTAGTGTCACTGATGAAGAAACTTAAAATGCCAGCAGTTGGTATCACTCTCCTTTTGTTCACTGTTCAGTTCCAAACGTATTAATGGTGGAAGGAATGAGAAAGTGATCCATGTTTAAACAACTAACCACAAATTATCCACAGTGATAATCTCATGAAAGTGGAGTGAAAACATTTTGAGTGACTGTCTGTAGATCAGTGTTTTCTGTGTCAGTTATTGTTTTAATTAAGATTAGGCTAAAACAGGACTCATTCTTACATCAGCACACTGCTGTGCATTCTCAGTGAATGCCTGAGACTTCTTAGGTACACAAAGTACTTGTGTGTACACGTTTTATGGAAAGTGGAAATAATTTATGAATTGTAGCCTAATTACACTGATGTGGTATAAAATATGAAAAGGCCTATAAACAATTTACAGAGGGTGCCGAACGATTTTCAGGTGGTTGTTCAGCACCCCCTAGCATCCCCCTAGCACTGCACAAAGAAATCTCAAGCCACTGAATGGCCGACCAGCCTGCACGCTCAGAACAACCATGCAAGTAACCATTCTTTCTGCCTGATAACAACTGACAGTGTTGTATTATAGCCTACTGAGAAGGCTACAAGGCTGTTCCTGCAGTTCCACCTTTTCAATATCATTGGCCCAGATAGAGTATGTGTGCAGTGCGAAGTGAAAGCAGAGTGATTTTGCCCAGAGTGAGGAGCAACTTCAGAAAGCTGGAGTGCTGGGATTCCCTTTTGCTCCAAGACTGATACCAAGAGCATAAGATGTGCTAAGCTCATCATACACTAAAGTTCAAGTTTGGTTTAACTTTGTCTCCTTGTCATCTGCCACACATAACTTTCCTTCTATCATAAAAGTCTCCTTATATCAAAGACTATATTTGATCATTTGCAAATGGCAACACAGACAAAACAGAACGGTTCTGGCTTGCTGTTCGTCCCGCATTACTTCTGTTAAAGACTACGAGCTGTGGTTTAAATGAAGTGAATTTAAAATAAGTGAATCACCCCAGCTATGTGAACAAAGTTAGCAACCCTATTGTCACTGTTTTTTTCGCATAAATAAAATCTTCATCTAAATGCTGGCTGAGTGGTCAATACAACCAAAAAATTCCAGTGTTTTTCTCTGTGTTCGTGCCTGGAAGTGAAGTTGCAGCAAGAAATTAGCCAGCAAAACGCAACAAGAAAAAGAAAAACCCCGGCAATATCTGTGAATGGTCGATAATTTGCCTGATATATGTGACATTCGCCACCGGTTAAAGCCTGTTTAAGACATCAGAGCCAAGCTCCACATTCATTTCACAGGTCAGTTCTTTTTCACTAGAGGATCAGAATCCTGAAGAACAGATCTATGGAGCCACCTTCAATTTCTTTATGAAAGTAGAAGGTGAATCACCCAAGAAACTGAGCTGACTTTTATGAGAGCTTTTGGAAATGCATTCAGAACTACCTTCTGAACATGCAGCTGGACTGAAACACTGGGAAAGCTCAATCTTATCCCTTATTTATTTCGGCTTATTTGTTTTACTTTAAATCTGATTGTGTTATTTTGAATATTCTTTTGGTTGTTCATTTGAAGTTGGAGTCTACTGAAATAACAAAACATATAATCCAACAAAACTAAGGAAAACTGTAAAAGTAATTGGGACTAAATTTAATATAGCATATTTATATGGAGCTAAACCATGTAAAACTAAACTATTTAAACTATTTAAACCTAAGACGAAGGGTAAAACCTAAAAGAAGCAAAGTTTAGCTAAAATCTATAGGAATAACTGGATCTAAAATAAGCAGACTTAACACTAATTAAAACAAGGTCAACCAAATCTAAAGAGACAAACCAAGAGTTTAATAATTTATCACAAACCAACTAAAGACTAAATAATGGTTGAACTTAAACTAACTTTTTTAATTGTTGTTTTTATATCAGTAAAACCAATTATTTCACTTTTCACCTTTCTCTTGCCTCCTGTGAATGCTGATACACACCTCCACCTCCTCATCAAACCTAGAAATACTGGTCCCCAGCTTAATACTAGCATTTACCTAACTACCTTACTTTTGCATAGTAAGCAAACATTTAAGCCGAGTTGTGAGTCTGCTACATGGGGCCCCAAAATGTCTTAATCTGGCCCTGCTCCTGACCACTTTCTAGTGCAAAAGAAGGGGGGGCACATATATAAATCTGAATGAATGAGCTCACATTGGGCCTGGCTGATATATTACTGGCCGCTGTGCTTGGCTGGATTTGCAGAGTGGGGGATTAAACGAGGATGTTCGGATGCTACAGGCAGACTCTGGCCTTGATACGCCTCCTGGTCCATCCTTGCTCAATCGCATGCTGGATTAGAGGGCTCTCCACGCTGGGGGCCCACCGCCATGCTTAGCATTCAGCTCTATGCTCTTTATAGCACACGCAGGTGATTCCACCAATTACAGCGCCGCCGTTCAATCTCAGCAGCCGCCACCCCTTCCACATGCATTATTCAGCCTCTGCTTCAGTCCGCCCGTTCAACACCACAAGAAGTGGAATTGATTCATTTTCATCAACCGCTGATATTTCCTTCCATATGACCAAACCATCAGACTGCTATCATTTAAAAGCCTTCGGCAGAGACGTCTGAGATTGATTATAGTAATATAACGTTGAGAATCTCCAAATCAAGTCTGTGATTTAATGTGAAATATTTAGTTTTAGGCAATGTAACATTCATGTAAAGGCCTTTATGAATGCTATATGGCATTAATATTGTCAATTTAGATGGATCAGATCCATAATCCCTTGTGTCTAGTCCTGTATGTTAATATTAGATGCCTACAGGGGGCCTGAGTCCTCCCATCTGAAACCAGGACCCCTGCCCCCTCGAAAGCTCAAAAATAAAACTATAAAAAACAAAATAAATGAATAAACAAAAATAAATAAATAAATAAAATACAAAAAAAACCAAACTGATTTATTGCAGAGATCTGACCATTGCCAGAAAAAATGCAGCAAAATTTACAGGTAAAACGTAATTCGCCATCCCATTTAGTGTACCGGCTCAATTACTTCTCCTGCCTGTGGCGAGCATGCCAATGTGGAGTCATCCCTATGTTTCTGGGGTCCTTTGTAACCAGGGCCCTATATTTGCCCATTGAAATGTCTAGTAAACAGTCCTGGGGAAATGGGGTCTTGAGAACATGGATATGCTCCTGCTACTGTACCTACCCAGCTAGCTAGGGCAGTAACTGACCATGATATTGGTAGGTAAAACGTGAGGCAGTTGAATGTAAAGTAAACAATTACATTTAAAAAAAAGTTTTTTCTTTGGTTATGGTATATGAGGGGGTGCGTGATAATATTATGTAATGACTTAGATCTTCACTACAGCTTCTGGGTGTCTGGGAGATAATGCTTGCTGCCTTCTATCTACCCCACAACTGAATTCTAGATAGGCTGGTTTCAGACTGAACTCAAAGGTAGAGCCTTTTTCAGAATCTTAAAGTCATTTAAGCTAACATCACTGCAGCACGGTAAAGTACTGTGTGTATTTGAAGATTAAATCTCTCCAGAGAATCATAAGAGTACATCTTACACGGATCTACATAGTGCAAATTAATGTAAAAACAGTATCTGTGTTAACATGTTTAAGGTTAGATTTATAGTATGATTAGCATATGTTAAAATGTGTGGGCCTAGCACAAACCTCGTGGCTAATTACAGATGAATGACTGACAAATCAGTCAATAATGACAGGACTGTCATATTCTGGCTGGTGTGTAACCCAGACACTCCTGGGGTATAAGGAGGCTGCACATGTACCACTGCACCTGCAACAGCCATTATTTGTGGCAGGCTGCTTTTATTTATTTAGCCTTTATTTGACTTGGCATTGTTAAAGGTCACTGCAAAGGCGCATTAGCCAAGCCCCGATAGTGTAATCTGATTGTGCCGTGGGAAACAAGATTAGACCCCTCTGATTGGATAATGATTCTGCTACTACGGTGAGTAGTGTGTCCCCTGCAATAAACGCAGCTGTACATATTCAAGGAATAAAACGACTGTAAACACTGCTTTCAGCTGCGAGTCAGAACTAGCCTGTAATGACCCTGGTGGATTGCGTTCGGCTGCTTCATTTAATTTTCATCTCATTTGTTCTCAGTAAAACCCCATTTCAGGCAGAAATCTTGGGCGTGTTTAAAGAGAGACGACAGCAAATCAAATCAAATCAAATCAGATTTATTGTCACATCACAAGAGTACAGGGACACAGGTGAGTGAAAAACTTGAGTGCGAGTTCCACAAATTATGCAGAGAACAGTATTTACACATAGATAAACAAAACTATAGTGGTATGTGTTGTGAAACAGAGCAGCCTGCAGTTTCTCTCAGAGCCCTGAGGCTCTTTATGGGGATATTTGGGCTCTGCTGCACGTTCTAAGCAGCCAGCCAATGAAAAAAAGGGGAAAATGATAGTGACGGATGGAAGGTCTGGTCAATCTACCCTACAGAACCATGTCTTCATGGTTATCAGGCTAAGGCACCTCGGCCCTCAGAGAAGGAGAGGACTGTCTGAGATAAAGCGACAGAGAGCAATCAGCAGTTTGACTCTTTCAGCAGGGGCAATCACTGCTTCTGAGGGCTCTAGAGCAGAGAAATGTCCTGAGCCTCCTACATACAATCACCACTCTAACCACATGGCGTCATTCATACCAACACAGCAGAGTGCTGCTGCACTGCCTATGAAAGTGGCTGGCCGTAAAGGAGACAAGATTTAGCAGCGTAACTACCAGCAGTGCAAGTGCAATTGCACTAGGCCTTAATTTGACCTTTTCTGTGCCTTTATTTATTCTTTTTTTGGACTTTTTATCGCTACTTCTTTATTGGGACCCTTATATTATTACTTTTATTGGATCCCTTATATTGCTACTTCTTTATTAGACCCCTTATATCGCTACTTCTTTACTAGACCCCTTATATCATTACTCCTATTGTATCCCTTATATTGCAACCGCTTTATTGGACCACTTATAGCATAACTCATATTGGATCCTTATATTGCTATTTCTTTATTGGAGCCCATATATCATTACTCTTACAGGACCCGTTACATTGCTACTTCTTTATTGAACCCCTTCTATCGCTACTTCTTAATTAGACCCCTGAAAAACATTACTGTTATTGGATCCCTTATACTGCTACTTCTTTACTAGACCCCTTAAATCATTACTCTTATTGGATCCCTTATACTGGTACATCTTTATTGGACTATTTATATCATTACTCTCACTGGATCCCTTATACTGCTATTATCGGACCTCTTCTATTGCTACTTCTTTATTGGACCCCTTATATCATTACTCTTATTGAATCCCTTATATTGCTACTTCTTTATTGAACCCCCTCTACCGCTACTTCTTTATTGAACTGATAATATTGTAACTTCTTTATTGGACCCTTTATTGGACTTTAAATATTTACTTCATTTTCAAACACTTACATATCTACTTTTTACTGGACCACAATATTGCTACTTCCTTATTGAATCCCTATTATTACTATTTCTTGTTTTGACCCCTCATATTGCTACTTCTTGGTTGAATCTCTTATTTAGCTACTTCTTTATTGGATGCGTTATATGTCTAATACTTTATTGCACCCCTTATAACACTGCTTCTTTATTTGATCCCTTATATCACTACTTATTCTTTAAATCTTTACTTCTTTTTTGACCCGTTTGTACATCAATTCCTTCATTGGACCTCATATCTCTACTGCTTTATTGGATCCCTTGGATTGATACTACCTTACTGGACACCTTATACCACTTTTTCATTACTGGACCCCTTATATCACAGCTTTTTTTTTGGACCCCTTATATCTGTGTTTCATTACTGAACTCTTAATATCTGTCCTTCTTTCCTGGACCCCTTATATCACTTCTTCTTTATGGACCCTTGTATTTCTACTTCTTTATTGGACATCTTCCATCTGTATTTCTTTTTTGGGTTTCTTTTTGGGTTTGTACTTCTTTACTGGACATCTTATATCTGTACTTCCTTATTGGACCCCTTTAAATGTTACTTCTTTTTTGGAACCCTTATGTCTGTACATCTTTCCTGGACACTTTATATTGGTACTTCCTTATTGTACTCCTTAAATTGTTACTTCTTTATTGGATCTTTTATACTGCTACTATTTCATTGACTCCTTATATTGCTACAACGTTATTGGACCCCTTATACCCCTACTTCTTAATTGGACCCCCTATACATTGCTAATACTTTTTTAGACCCCTGACATTGATATTTCTTTATTGGACCCCAATAGATATGATAACACTAGGTTTCAGGGTGTCAGAATCAGTTCAGGGCACATATCTGGAGAAGTTATTGTTTCCCCTCTGAATGCAACTTATGAAAGCCTTGTGAATTATGACCAGTTAAATCAGGTGTGCTTAATGAAATTCTAATAGCAGTTTTGTGATATTAGAATACTAACTGGTTTAGGGCTAGAAATAGTGAGTAAATAAGTAATTTACATTGTCATATAGCTTTTTGACCAGAGGTATCATGCTCATTCAAGCTGAAGGAGCTTGTGCTCTCTCAATTTCTTACATCGAGCTATTAAAGAAAGTAATAAAACCATACTTGTTGCCAGGAAAAAGGAGCTGGCAGTATTAGTCAGATAATTAATTAATGATCTGAAAAGCACACCATGACTCTACCAGTTAAAGCTGGTCAGTTATTTTGAACTTAAGAATAAATGCTCTCACACTAAAGTTTGTAGCACTAACAATGTTAGGTTTTGGCCAATTTTATTTTATATTGTCTCTATGTTCTGAATGCAGTCATGTTGTTTATACCACCCTTTTGGCTAAATCGCTCTTTATTAAACATTATTAGTTTTAACTGTAAGCTGTACAGTAACATTACACTACACTCTTGTTCACATATTAGTCTTTATTTCTATTTATATTAATCACCATCTAACTGCCACAAATATGCATAGCTCACGGACAATATGACAATATTTGGGGCCCCTTACACTTGTGCATTACCCTAATCAGTACTGTATATGTTTAATGTTATGTTTAATTTTTTCTGATCCTGCGATGGACTGGCGACCTGTCCAGGGTGTATCCTGCCTTCCGCCCAATGACAGCTGGGATAGGCTCCAGCACCCCACCGCGACCCAGAAGGATAAGCGGTTTAGATGATGGATGGATGGATGATCTAATTTAAATATCCCTACAGTTAACTCTAAATATATGACCGGATGACACCTGTCTGGAGCCGAGGCTGCATTTGTCCATACCTTCATATCTGATGGCTGCTCCCGTGTTGGTGCCTGAGCCATCGGTGGTGAACTCGATGAAAAGATGTCTGGTGGAGCTCACAATGCCCTCGTTAGGTAGATATTCCACTTCATATGAATCGTAGAGCGTGGCTGAGTCTATGTTGTTTCCATTTTTGATCAGTAACCTGCAGACAATAAGAGAACACACTGCACTTCTCTTAAGCAGTAAAAAAACAAAGCTGGCAGAAGATATATAACAGTGCTGAGAGTTCTGGGCCCGTCTTTTGGCAGTTTGCATGATAATTGCCTGATACCATTCTGAATAGCTGAGCAGCAAGTGACCTCATTAAAAGTCCATTTGTTAGCGTAGCCTGCAGAAACGGTGGATCCTGCTAATAAAAATAACTTAATCCCCTTCCTGAAGCCCCAGACTGGCCTCTAATCACTTTGTCTGCATTACCAGCAGGGAATTTGATTATTCTAAATTATTTTGAAAGAGCAGAAGTGTATGATCTTGGAAACTGTGGAGGGCACACACACACACTGTGCCTCGCTTCTTTCTTTGCTGTATCTTCAAGAAGGCTCTAACAGCGTGACGAAGCACATTTGGTGCTTAAAAGAAGTATGACAGCACCAAAGAAGGCCTCTGTAGTGACACTTTGATTGTTAGAATATCTGATGGACAATCAGTATGTGACAGTGAAGCGTGTGCGTGCGTGTGTTTGTACTTTTTTTAGGACACAAATGTCCTGCCTTGGTAGGAAAACCAGAGAAAAACAAGGCTAATATATTCACACATTTCAGTCACATTACTTTTTAGTCACGAACACCATGATGACGACCTAGTTTAACACGTTCTTTAAGGACTAGCAGGATTTAGCATTAGCATAGCTAATGACTAATAATGGCTACAAATAAAATGAAGGCTTTTTTTATTAAACAGAACATTAAGCAACTTGCATAAAGTAAAGGTTTCTACATTATGCGCTGCAATGAAACACACTTATTGTGCTTTCATTATGGTTATCTGATGAAACGTGAAAAAATCCATGAAAGAACCGGAGTCTCTCATGCTTTAATGTCGTCACACACTGGACACGCTGCATTGTGTTGTGCAACATCCAAAACCTTTGTTTTTAATGGAGGTACGTATGCTGGTGCCGACATACCGCATTGACGCACGCCGGTGCTCCAACAAGTACTGTTTAATTTCTCAGTGCATCACAGTGCACCACACAGCATTTTGCCATTACTACATCAAATTAAAGTCATAATCAGACTACAGAAAGCCACAGTAGATCATTAGTGGCTTGACATTTACACAGAGGAAGGCAGTCAGACAGACAGATCCTAATGGTAAGTTACCTCAGCTAATGTTAACATCCTAGCCCTTTTCAGCTCATGTCTTTCAGCTCAGCCAGTTTGTGAAGAGGTAGTAACGCATGGCAAGTGTGATAAGTGATGTTAAACACTTCGTTTCTGTGACCAGGGTTGGGAGGGTTACTATAAAAATGTGCTCGGTTACAGATTACTGACAATTTCAAAGGATTGCTGTATTAAAGTAATGTAATCTCATTACTTTCCATTACTTTTGGATTACTTGCCCTTAATTGAAGACATATAATAAAATAAAGAAAAGAGAAAAACAATTTCAACAAGATATTTTAACAAGAATTTAACTTAACACATGCCAAAAAAAAGAAAAAAAAAAGAAAAATGATAGAGTATATGTGACTTAAATATTATGCCTCACAGAAATGGTCTGCAATGATCTCATTTTTGGCCAAATGGGCAAATATTTCAAAGATAAACATGTCAAATTTGTATAACAGTATCATTTGTTTGAGTTTAGACATGTATACTCAAACCCTGAAGTTCAAAAATCAAGCTTTGCACCCCAGAAAAAACAGTGATTTTTAGAAGGATGTTTTTTTTTTTTTAAATCAGTACACTGAGACTAAATTTAGACTAAACCACAAGGAAAAACAAGTAATTAGTGTAGAATGATTTGGTACATTGGATCAAATGCAATATAGTTAAAAATTTTACTGCTCTCCTGGGACTTTTCCTTCTTTGTCCTTTTTTACAAAAAGTAGTTGTTCATCATGCCAAAGTCAAAATATCAATCTGGTTTAAATTTTTTGAGACTCCTCATCAACAGTAATCATAAATAAAGGTCAGTCTAAAAACTCTGACTGGCCATCCGTTGTGTTTTATCTGCTGAAAGGCGGTACTGGATTATATGGTTTCATGTCAGTGCGTCCTGCTCAGACTTTTATGATGGTAATTGGTAGACGCTCCCTAATCAACTCAGCACGTTCAGTGGCCCACAGAAATCAATGTGTACTAGTTTATAAAGTTTATATAAGCGTTCATTTCACACAAAAACTAGGTGTGAGCTGATCTTCTTAGTTACAAATAATGATCATTTACACATATTAATATATTAATAATCACTCTAAAACTACTAAAGAAAGAAACCACAGTTACTTTTTTTTCTATCCTAATTACGTAAGGCCATTACATGAATTGCGTTACTTCCCAACCCTGTATGTGACGCTACGAGATGCTGCACGCCAGGGCGTGTCTGGTTTGCGACGGCCTTTATTTTATGCTGGTAAGTTGCGGCTGGTTTAGTGTGTTACTGGCGTGAGTACCTGTACAGATATATGCATATTTGATTAGACGATGATTACTAAATAACAGTACTTTTTTACTAGCCTAATGCTGGAGCTATTGATGCACGAAAGACTCACTTGATTAGTACAGTTATGCCTACAAAATTAAGATCAATAATACAGTGCTATTCAAATAACACCATAGTTATGCAGATTGGTTGAAAATGAAAAAAGAGCATTTATGCAGTACAAATGACTTCTTTACAGGCATGGGTTTACTGTCTCTATGCTCGATATTGTAAAAAGCTACAGCTCGAGACCTTGAGAATTGAGACTAGTGTGTTAGTTTGGGGCTAAAGCATTAGCTCATGACTAGTGCATTAGATTGTTGGCTCTGTCAGGCATCAAAAATCAAAAAATGTATCAAATCGAGATACCACTATCATTTTGAATCATATAATGGATGCAGTAAGCCCCCATAATAAACAACTGAGTGACATGTGGCTTCACCGGTGATCTATACCAGTCTGTCCAGCAGGTCATCAATATGGCAGCTGATTCTAATGTTAAGTCACATGAAACTCTTGGATAATTTCAGAACCAACAAATAGTCCTGACTTTTTAAAGTGTTTTTATAAAGATACATGTTTCATTACAAAATCATTTCTTTTTGGTTACTGAGGTTAACTGAAGGGTAGGCTTAGAAAATTCTTATTACACATAGGTATTTACATACGATACTTCTGTTCGACCCCTATTTCCTGACATATAGAAAAACAAACGTGTGTTTGTGTGTCAGAGCGCAATAGCCTATTCTTGAGCATTCAGGCTGGTGCTGTGTGTGTGTGTGTGTGTTGACCTGTCGTCGTCCTCAGCGAGGGCCACCTTCTCAAAGTGCACATGCAGCCGCTGGCCCTCTGCAGCCTCCAGCACCCAGTGGCAGGTCAGGTTGTTGCTGTAGTTGCTAGGGAAACCAGGGGACACGATGCGGCCGAGAGTGGCATTCTTCACCATTCCACCACAGGCCGCTGGAGGACAGGAGATTGAGAGAAACAAAGACAGAGAGACAAACATGACTGATGGCCATGTAACAACATACAAGAACAGTCCTAAAAACACATGGATATACCCCTACAGTACAGGCCAATGGAACCAAGTGGTGCTCTTTAATGAGACTTCATTTCACAATCAATTCAATTAAATTCATCAACAGCAACGATAACAGTCCCTATCTGAACTGGGAGTGTGTCGCCTCCCGAAACTCTCTTTGCCTGGCCGCAACGCCTAAGCTCCTCATGGCAGCGTGGTCCGTGGTGGACGCCACAAAATGGCATGAAAATAGTGCTGTGCAAAAGTCAGAGTCCCCCCTTTATTTATTTCATTTCCAGGTAAAACAGCCATTAAGTACAAGCACATTTTTCAGTGTCAGGATAAAAGCAGGAAGCATGCATTTAACAGAAAATTACACAGAAACCTTAGCAACTAAATATAATATCAATTTATTTAGTATTTAGCATGTGCACCCTTTGTCTTTATTTCAGCTTCCATTCTTTTTGGGAAACGTGCTTTCTGTTTTTCAAAGAAATCTGCAGGGACATTTTTTTCACACCTCCAAAGTTCAGTCTTGGAACTTTGAACTTAGAACGTTGTGGGACTAATAAAGCATTATCTTATCTTATCTTATCTTATCTAGAAGTTGGTTGCATTTTCTGCTTCTTTCAATCCCAAATACATTCAGTGATGTTGTCTGGAGTCCAGGGTGGTCAGTCCATTGTTCTGAGAACACCAGCAGATTCTTTGTTTGATTTGTAAATGTTCTTCTTTTTTGTCTATTTCCTTTTCCTAGTAAGAGCTTCTTAACAGCTACACATCCTACAGACTCATAGTGTTGAGTTGTCTTCTCACAGGGGAGGATGGACAGAAACACCTGTAGATTGTTTCAGATCTGAAGTAAGAGTGGAGCTTTTTTTCTTCTCTCTCTCAGAGATGAAAGCTTTAAGTGCTGATTATCTGATGGTGTTTGTTTTGGTGGTCTTGCATGGCTGTTAGGAGTCATTTTTTTCTCTTTACTTTTTTTTGGAACTCCAGAACTTTGGCCTTTTTCACCTACTTCTTTTACTTTCTCCTTCCTTATGCAAGCAGATTGTCTTATATCTAAATTGCTCAGAAACATCTTCTGAAAAATAACAACTTAATGGCTGTTTTGACAGGAAACTAAATAAATGAAGGGTGGTTGCACAGTACTGTATAATACCAGGAATAAAACAAGCAAATCTGTGAGAGAAAAAAGAGGGATTATAATACCCATAAGATAACAAACAAATGTAAAGACTCCTTGTAAGCTGTATGTGTAAAAGCATAGGGAAAGCAGCAGAATTGTTGTTGGGCAGGGGGAGCATAGGGGCCAATCAGGTGAAGGTTAGCCAGGCGGGCAGAGCATAATTAAACCAGAGCTGTAGTCTCTGGCAGCCTGCCCACGTCTGGTCAGTAATCACCCTTAGGCAGGCCGGCCGGGCTCTGGCCGCACTCAGCAGGGCCACAGCGCGCTTCTTAAACGCCACATTTGGGCTCCTTCGCTCTGATCAATGCTGAAAATGAGAAATCCCGGGCTCTGCTCCGGGCGAACGCCGCCTCCTCACTATTCATGCCGCTGATGCCGCACCTCTAAACAAGTAAACGAGATCCTTCATCAAAACAGGCCTCCTTTAGGGAGGGCAGCAGCCTAGCTCAGAATCTAAGATGCCTCTGTGTTTGTTATGCAAAAGGAAAAGTCTCCAATGCTCTGGGGTTCTTTTTCTCTCAAAAAAAGTTCTTATTCATGCAATGAAGATCGCATTGCTTGTCTGTTACGCTGGAGCGCCTTGAGGGTTGGCCAGTTGTTAATATTCACCACCTGCTAGCACACGCACAGCGGTTAATACCATTACAGCCCAAATCAATGATCAAACCTCAATTAACACTGGAGGAGGAGGGAGCGGGAGCATGGGGAGTTGTTCTCCAATCAAGTTAAATTACACCTGAGCGGAGAAAATATTTACACACACTGCTATGAGTGCTGTTTGGTGCCAAGGGAACTGCCAGGGCACGGAGGGCCTTTTGTAACTGAATGAAATGAGTGAGGGCTTGTGGGTGTTTCCAAGAGAGGCAGAACGAGAATGTATAATTGCCACTGAGCACTTCTAAGATTGCTCCATAGTGGTGGAAATAAGCACATTTGAAAATTGGTGGAAATAAGCACATTTTGCATCTCTAGGGATTATTATAGATGTTTACACAGCTGCAGACTGGGTTACAATGCAGCTAGTTTCTGGAGCTTTCAACATCTACCTGCTTCTTGATTTGAGATACACTATATGGACAAAAGTATTGGGACACACCTCTTAATTATTGAATGCAGGTGTTTCATTCAGTCCCATTACCACAGATGCATAAAATCAAGTGCCTAGCCATGCAGTCTGCCCTTACAAACATTTGTGAAAGAATGGGTCATTCTAAAGAGCTCACTGAATTCGAGCATGGTACTGTAATAAGATGCTATTGTTGCAACAAGTCAGTTTGTGAAATTTCTTCCCTCCTAGATAATCCACGACCAACTGTGAGTGGTATTTTTAAAAAGTGGACGTGTTTAGGAATCACAGCAACTCAGCCACACAGTGTCAGACAACGTAAAGTTACAGAGTGGGATCATCGAGTGTTGAAGCACATATTACATAAAAGTCACCAATGCTCTACTGACTGGTATTAACATCAACAGAAAAAATGAGCGCCCAGAGCTTCATGGCATGGATTTCCATGGTTGAGCAGCTGCATGCAAGCCTTATGCCAAGTATCAGATGGAGTGCTGTAAAGCATGCCGCCACTGGACTCTCTATCAGGCTTCTCTGTCAGGCAGTCTGATGGACAAGTCTGGGTTTGGCAAATGCCAGACGAATGTCACCTGCATGTCTGCATTGTGTAATGTTTGGTAGAGGAGGTATAATGCTATGAGGTTGTATTCAGGGGTCCTTAGTGCCAGTGAAGGGAAATCTTAATGCTTCAGCATACCAAGACATTTTGGACAATTCTATGCTTCCAACTTTGTGAGAACAGTTTGGGGAAGGCCCTTTTCTGTTCCAGCACGACGGTGCACAAGTGTGCGAAGCAAGGTCTATAAAGGCCTGGCTGGGTTAGTTTGGTGCGAGGAACCTGACTGGCTTGCACAGAGCCCTTACCTCAACCCCATCGTGCACCTTTAGGATCATCTAGAACAAAGATTGCGAGCCAGGCCCTCTCGTCCAACATCAGTGTCTGACCTTACAAATGCTCTTCTAGATAAATGGGCTAAAATTTCCACTGATACACTCCAGAATCTTGTAGAAAGCATCCCAGAAGAGTGGAAGCTGTTACAGCTGCAAAAGGGGGGGCACTATTAAGGCCTATGGTTTTAGAATGGGATGTCATTAAAGACCCTGTAGGTGTAATGTGTAGGTGTCCTAATACTTTTGTACATATAGTGTACATCCATTTGCAGTGTGTATTCTGCCATAATTAGGCCAAATGTTCTGCTAATAGTTTTAGGACGGAAGTATACGCTGTATAATATTGGAGGAGGGCACAACAAGTAGCTTGACTAACCCTAGAGAATATCTAAATAACAGAATATTGGCCTGTAGCTGTTACCATTTTGACATACAAATGCCTTTGGTAGCACTTTACTCTAGAGCAATGTTCATTAGGCTACATGACACCTAGTGAGAGTCTGTTTCACAAAACAGTGCAGTTTCTGTGTTTACCTTGTCTTAAGGTAAATTCTTGTTGGAAAAGTCTTGCTAAAATAACGTCTCTCTTGTTTTCATTTCATTATATGACTTTAAAAGGACAAGCAATCCAAAGATAACAGAAAGTATTCAGATTACATCATGGAATATGCCTTTATAAATGAAGGTTTATGTCAGTTGTCATGACAAGCTTATGTAGGTGCCATGTAGCTTTATGAACACTGTCGCACAGTAAAGTATTATCCCCCTTTTCAAAAGGCTAAGTGACAAAAGGTTACAAAAAAGTCCTAAAAATGATGTCCTAAAACTGCAGAGGCTTCATGGTAGTATGGCTTTGTAAAAGGATGACACTGCATGAGTCCCATAAAAAAAGTACAAATTCATGCATTCATTGCTAAATCTCATTCACCACTTAATGCTAGGCTGATGGTTGTGCATCTCACTCACCCACACACTGGGGCTCTTTTCCACTCCAGAAAGGAGTGCTAGCATTTCGGCAGGTGAGAGTGGAGGGGCCCTGCAGCTGGTAGCCAGTAAAGCAGTAGAAGTATGCCTCTCCTCCTGCATGCAGACTGCTCACAGATACGTCCCCATAGGCCGGCCGCTCGGGGAAGTTACAGCTCAACACAAATGCTGCAGGGGGGAGATCAGAGAGAAAGTTAGTGATGTTTTAAGCAAACAATGCTGAGGCTAAAACTTTTCAAAACAAATATTACAATGAAAAAAAGGGTTTACTTGATGCAAATGTGGTCATAATTTCTATATAAACATGGCATAACATATTATGTCAACACTAATATTACCAAAAGTAAGTAAAAGATGAGACTGTGTTGAGTGTGAGCATGTTCCATCAAAAGTGTGACTTTTTCAACAGACAGAGAAGCATGATTTTCGTGCATTATTATGTTGTTTGCAAATGTATTATTCTCACTGAAACCAATAACAAGACACTGTGATATTAGTTTTTAGTAAATACTAAAACGTCCTTGTGAACGTGGCCTAATTACGAACTAGACTGTAAGTGTAGCCCATAAAAGTTGGCAAAAGACCTCAGATTTTTACAGTTAGCAAACTCCCACCGGACACTGGTTGACTTAATATTCCACCATACTAGACCTCCCCCTGTCTTTCTTAGTCTAACACTGTCTCTGAGGGTCTATCACTGATGCGCTTCCCCTCTCCCTGTCCTCTAGCCCAGCAGTCAGAATGTGACCCCCCTCTCTGACTGTGAACAGGCATTCCCGTGAAGACAAATAGGCCGAAACGCTGAGCAGTGTCTGTATCGCTCTCCCCTGACAGTCTGGGCCTGCTGGGATGCATGCAGGCAATCATTAGTCTCCTAAGATGATGGATTAGACTCACATTGTCCCTAATGGAAGCAATAAAGTAGACCCTCGCTTTGCCTGCCTGCGAAACACTCTCGCCCTGGCCATAAGGATCATAGCACATGGGAACTATACCTAAAACCCTGCAATATATTCTACTTAATGGAAAACTAAACAGAGACAGCAGTGAGCAGGTGTTTCTGGACTGAACAAAGAAGCAGTAGAGATACAGTAGTGTAACTGATTTACATATTACTATGATATGTTCTTAGATAAGAGTCTACACTTTTAAAATATATGATTCTTCAAGGTCCTTTAGTAAAGACAATGATTCTGTATAGAACCATCAAATCTCCATTTGCATGCTTAAATCGTTCTCTGCATGATGAAACGGTTCTTCAGATGCAAAAGTCAGAGACCACTTTTTATTTATTTAATTTCCAGTCCAAACAGCTATTGAATGCAAGTGAGCCATTCATATAAGGTATAGGATTTGATATAAGATACTCCACTTACATAAGGGAGGGGAAAATCAATGGAAAATACATGGAAAACAGAAGCTTCCAAAACTGGAGTTCAAAAATTATTAACAGTTATCAGAGAAAGTTGGGACTCCTAACAACCATGCAAGACCTGGTAGACCTCAGAACATGCTGGTGTTCTCATGTGTTTGGGATTATTTGGATCAAAAGAAGCAGAAAATATTAATCTTCTAAGAAAGAACTTTGTAGAACAAGTATCATAAAAAGAATAGAAGCTGTAATGAAGGCAAAGGGACTAAATTGCACTAAATTCCTGCTAGCTATTATTTTGCTGTAAGAAGTGCTCTTTACTGAACATACCAGCAGAAAGGGGCTCATAAAGACCACTAAAAACCCTTCATCCTGACGGTGACGAAACAACACAACAAACACATATACACAACTTAAACTGACAACAGCCAACACTAAACAACATAAATCCCTTTGTTGGAGGGCGCTCGCTACCATGAGCCTTTGCGTCTGGCCATCTGCCTAGCCACACCTCCAGAGTCTCAGGCGCCAGCACCAGCCAGCAGCAGAATGCCACAATATTTAGTTGTTGAGGCTTCTAAGAAACAAACTCCATTATGCATATACATAAACGGATGTGCCCTCACACTTTTAATTTCAAATGCACCCTCAGTGATTTTGCTCTGGAACTAGGCCCACGTCTATCTGTCGATTCGACAGGCACATCTAAAATACCTCAGAAGCGGCTGTTAATGCGATTCACAACAGCAGAGTCGGTCAGTTTTGGCCTTGCAAAAACTACTTAACTCTGAATTTATAAGAGAAAGTCAATACCCTGTCCACCAGTTGCCACTAAAGACCATTCATTGCTGCCTTTTCCAAACCCTGGTTCTCTCTACATCAGCCTCTAAGCCTCAAGTGCCTAAATCTAGCATGATCAAATGGATGATCTAAAAGCAGAAATAGAACAAATTTGAACTCAAACAGGTTTTTGGGACTATAGGTTATTATAGGCTTTATGTCGTTTTACTGTGTACAGGTAGAAATTCTTGCCTGTGGTAATCAACTGTACAAGACAGATGTGGCAGAAAGAGATCAGATATTTCTTTAAGCGCACTGTGCAAAGAAAGCCTGAGCACACAGAGAAAGCTTTGATGAGCAAGTGTCCAAACAAACCTAGCATAGATTCCTGGTCCTGCTGGGCAGCAAATCCAGGCTACGCCGCCTGTGACCATTTAACTAAGAATTGCTTCACCATCACAGATTTTTCTCTCTCTCTTCTCCTGTGAGGGCGTTTTTTGCAATTTATAACTGGCATGTTTCTAGAGCTCATTCCTCCTGCAGCCTGACCGTAATTGTCCCAGCTTTGTTGTTAGCTGTTGAAATTCAGAACAGAGAGCTGCCATTGATTTTGTTGGCAGGAGATGCCTCAGGCTAGAATATATGTACAGGCTTAAATAGGGCAATAAATCCCAACCTTTGACCTGGCCCTGCTCTGTCACACTCTAGCTCTCTCATCCTCTCAGGCTTCTGCGAGCCCTCTTATCCTTTAAGTGGACAGAGATATGGACGGCACCTGCCATCCGTGAATTTTACATTGTGTATTGCACTCAGGTCCTCTGGGATGACCTCAGACTAGCCTCTATCTGTCAGCACAGAGAGCAAGTAGAGCACTGGGAGCACTTTCAGCTGTAAATTTCCAAAGCCAAGAACCATTACACCCAACACAAAAAACTTCAATTACATTTCAGCGTGGTGAGTAAGAGGTAAAAGTGTCGAGTGGTGTTATAGTGCCTGCTCAATGTTATTATTATCTTCCCCAAAGAAAGAAATGCATCTCACAAGAGGAAATGCAGAGCTATTCTCTATCTTGTTAATGTCTGTTTGCTCTTCATATATGATAAGCACATCTGCAAACAAACTCATAAGCAGTTTTAAAAAGGCAACTTACGAAGGCATCCTAACAAAATCACTGCTAGGAATACTTGTGCCATAAAAAATTAGCTGTTTTGCAGTTGCCAAGATGGGGAAGATATAGGCCCAATCCCATTTCTTATTTTTACCCCTACCCCTTGTTTTTGAGTGTCACCTTGCCACTTGGAACTGAGTTCCAGTGGTTGAAATCTTCCCCTACGAAATGGGACAAACCCTCAAATAAAAAAGAACATTACTTCATTAACAGGCTAACGTTACTAGCGGTAATAGTAGGCAACTCTGACAGTCTGCAGCAGATAGCGGTAAGGTTCAGCAACCTCACTGCTGGGCTTTATTTACATTTAGGGAATCATATCCCTTCAAAGAGGAGGGCTGCGACACTTATTTATTATCGCCCAACCCTAATTCTTCAGTGATATGAAGCTGAAGTCAGCTATTTACCATCTTCTTGTTTGAATTTCCCAGTTCCACCTTAAATGATGCAGCAGTTTTGATGCCTCAGGCCCCAGAATGTGACTGCTGCACCATTTAAGGTGGAACGGGAAATTTAACTTTTATGCTTGTTTTGAAGAAAAAGACCATAATACATTGAAACAACATTAAACTTAGATAATACAGTGTTTATCGTTATTTTTTATTGTGAGAAAACACTGTGGGTTTCTTTGGTTGCTTGTGCAGCCATCTTGCCGGTTTGTTTTTTTTTCCTCATGACACCTGTTTGGAGTGGGCCTCTGAAAAGCCTCCATTTGGAGAGCCATGTAGCTCTAACACTTCGCCCTACCCCTCTATCCCAACAAACATTGGGACACCCTACCCCTAGGCATAAACGAGCAAAAAAGGAGGGGTAAGGGCTAAGTGGTAGGGGTAAGAGGTGAAATGGGATTGGGCCATAGTCTTGTGGGGCCAAACATGAACTTGTAAAGAGAATACACATCTGGGGACAATTTCAAATAAGGATATGCCACCTATAAAACCCACTCCCAATTTCATCTAGACCATGCTCTCATCTGGAGTATAGCAGATAACAAGCAAAGCAAGCTAGCTAACAGCATTGTTTTTACTTTGCAAGAGGTAATGTTTATTTTTTACTGTATGTAATGTGTTCTCTGCACCCACATGCATAATTGGAGTTTTTTTAGGGGGAATGTCTGATCACATCAATGTTAAACATGCACCAGGAATCAGTCCCAGAACACCTGTTAAACCATTAGACTCATTATCAACCCATCAGGAAAACACAAAATGCCATTCGTTGCATGTATAGCATTATGTAGCAGATTGCTAACATCTATGTTTGCTCTTCATACATGATAAGAACATTTGTGACTGTTCTAGAAAACCTCTAATATAATATACAAAATCACAGTTTGGATCTGATCCATATCCCTCTGGCATTGCCTTGGAAATGTGGGAGGCCCTGTCAAATGGAATAAATGTTTTTGTTTGGCTTTTCTTCTGTCGTCGGCTCAATTCTGCTTCCAGTCTGATGAGCCTGCGATTTCTGTCTACGCAAAGCCATGGCTTGATAAATCACTGCAATTCTGTTCCTCCACCAAGCAAGCAGAGGAGGCCAAGAGTGGTGCTACTCCTCCGCATTCAAGAAAAAGCAACAATGAGAACCACAGGCCCTGAAACAGTTACAGAACCTTGCATAACAATGCCTAGCCTAATGACTAAATGGAGGATTCTTATTTCTTATGACCACAGAGGTGCAGTCTACGCATATTCTTTATACTCATTATGAAATCATTCAGATGTTTGCATATTTTTACTTATGATATGTTAGAGATTGATGTAAGAGATTTAGCCTTTACTAGCACAGTGAAAACGATGCATAGAATTCTTAAATAAACAAATGAACACTGAAATCCAATTCTGAGCAGCTATAAAATTCTCTCTTACTCCTTGTGAAACTGGCTGATGTAAAAAAAAAAAACTTAAGGTGTTCTGTAAATGGAGGTCACATAGGCATTTCAATGAATAACTGCTAGGAACACTTTTATCTGGTTCTGGCAGGGTGTCTAGGGCAGAAAAGGTTAACATCCCTTTAAAAGCATGTGCTTGCATGGTCCCTTCTTGAATCCTGGTGAATTAGTATTATGCTAGCAATTGGTAAAAAGATAAAAATAAAATAATATAGTGTGACAATGATGTCGACATCCAATCAGCTACTCGTAACTACACAGTTATACAGTTACTACACATGGATGATATAAGTTGTTTAAAATTGGTCTTTTTATGAAATATTAGGTTCTTCTGTGTTCTAGAAGTACTGATGAAAGCCATGATATATGCAGAAAAGTGAATCGTGATGAAATTTATCACAATAATGATAACATATTTCCATCCCTAATATTAGCTGCCAATTGCAATTTTAACTGCCCTTTAAAGCCCCAGGAACCTAAATCCATGTTTTATTTCTAAGTAGGTTAATCTTGCTCTTATGTGCACAAAACACTTGTACAAAGTATGTCCTGTAAATAACTTTCCATTGTCCACTAAACAACTCAGTGTTTTTCATCAGAATTTCCCTCTTTCAATGTGCACTGGGTGGTCCTAATCTTGGGTACCAGTTCACATAAACAGTGCTCTCACCACTCACATCTGTTCTAGGGCAACTTTTACCAAACTATGCTCCCCTGTGGTCTCTTGTGTTCAAGTCAAGATAAACTTGGAGAGAGAAAGCTAATAACCAAGCGAAAGCTAACCTAGCAAGCATCATTGAGCCTTCAAGATAGCTGATCTGTCTGCCTCATGACCGTCTGTTCTTTCTTTAAACCATGCCAGAACTCTCTGGATTTACATCCAGCAATGAAGCAAACCTTCTTTAAGATGTTGCGACATAAAAGCTGGATAATATTTTTAGTGTATCATGGACACATTGGTGTCTACAGCACTGCCTGCATATGTAGAACGAGTTTCACTCGTTTCTCTTAGTGATTTTTAAACTGTGTTTTATTATATTTTCATCTTTTTTTCATTCAAAGTGAATATATTAATGTAACACTCAATCTTAGTATTTTTAAACAGTGGACTTAAAAGAAGCAGAAAATGCAACAGATAGAGGAGCTGGCATCAGTATTTGAAAAGAAAAAAAAATGATAAGAGATGGAGAAAGCAGGAGAAACTGGAAAACATTCCCACTCTTTGCAATTTCACAACCATGTCATATGTGGACCAATCACAGTCAGGGCAAGGTCTTGAAACAAATGAGGCAGTGATTAGAAGTTCTGTTTGCTTGGATCATTGACTTACATCCTTGGAAGACACGTCCTTCACCTAATTTTGACAGGATTCTCTGAATACTCTTTCAACGCGCTCACCATCATCCTATTAATCCACTCCGGGAAGGGGTCCGAAGAATAACTGACATTATAAAATGTTCTTCTGCACATTGTTTGTAATTACACTTTTCCACGAGAGAGGTCTCCAAACCCCAAAAACTTACATAGTGTAGCTTTAAGATTCTAACTAATTTGCCTCGTTTTGAGAATTTATGGAAAATTAAGCAAATATTTGATGTCAAAGTCATACTAAATAAAAAAAAATTGGGATTTAGTATATCCACTACTTCAGATTAGGCTACACTAAATGACCACCCCATTAAATACAGCATTTGCATGTAAAGGACTGTACAGACTTCTTGCAACTGTATGCTCTCACAGTTGTACGGGCAGTGCCAGGGCATGTGGAGAGGGGTCTGTACTCCTGCTAGCTGCCTAATCTCTGAGATAAGAGGGGGGGCCACTCCCCTCACGGAGTCAATGAGGCGTCACGCGAGGGGCCGCCCCACCACCTCAGCTATCCGTCCCGTTTCTGCTTTATTACCTGCGTGTCAGCGCAGCGGGGCCGTGTTGTTATAGCATTATTATCCTGCCGCTTCCGTTTCAATTAGACTAATACAGAGGGGGCACTGGAGGCTGACTTTACGAGCTCAGCTTTAAATCATACGCGCCGTCCCGCCAGCGAGTGGCCTTGCAGCTTTATAGACCATAAAGACCGATTGTCGCGGCGCAGCCTAAGACGCTGCCCTGGAAACAGACACCGAGGAGATCAGCTGGCAACTGGTTGGACCGCAACAGATGCAGCGCTAATGTCCTCCATTAGCCGCTCAGGAGAGGGCCTATACACAGCATGGGGAGAACTTGTGATGCATGCCTGGTCATCATAATCACTGTGTTATAACTAATGGCACTGCAGCGAGAAGATTGCAACGCATACCACAATTATAAGACATATGGAGACGGAGCCTTTATGCATGTGTGGGTGGACGTATGGGTTTCAGTGACTCAAACGGAGATAGAAAAATATAGTGATAGAGGGCCACTCAAAGAGGCATATTGATGAAAGCACTTGAACTGAGTGCATTAGTAGTAAAAAGGTTTCAATAAATGTTTGTGCACATACATTTCAATAAATGATTGGATTAGTAAGTGTTTCGCCTACAGAAGCATTCAGCATACGCTGTAAATTTGGATTGGGAGCTCAATTTTGCCTCTGCCGAAACAACGAACAAATATACTCACAGCTTCTGGCTCTGCGCATCTCTAGCTGTAAACACAGTAAAAAGCCTGCAGCACTCTGTGAAGGAAATCTAGGTAAATTCTGAAGCAATGCTAAAGTGCAGAATAGTTAAGATAATGTATAGCAGCAGAAATGAAATTATTACCAAAGTACTGGGAGTATCCACTGGATAGCAATTCAAAATATTAAGTAAAAGCTGCCTGTGACAACATCAAAAACAACAGATTTGTGTGAAAAATGCCATTGATTTCAACTCTAGATAAAAAACATGCATTTAACATGTACCGCAGTTACAGGATGTTCCCTTGGATAACATTCCACTAACCCCATTACAGCTTTGGGTGTCTAAATGAAGTCCTTGTCAAAATTCTATTAAAAATACAGTAGCTCTAGTCAGATCCCCAGTTCCCCAAATTCATGATTAAATGAAAGTAAGATGAAAACCTTAATGCTGAACATGCTCTTGCAAGTTTGCCATTAAGGAGCAGTAGTGCTGGGTGGTACTGATAAAACCTATGCGTCCTGTGCTTCAAATGTCTTACAAACCTGACATGCTTGTTCATGCATTCAGCAATTTACACAATATGTCTAACCACTAGATTGGTCTAAAGTGATGACATTTCATTAAGTTATACCTTCAATGAACATCTAACCATTTCCATTAAAATTTTTGGAATTAATAAATATTTTTCATACTTGTTTATTCACAACCAAATTTTCTATTGTTTTGTCAAAAATTACATTGTTAAAAAAATTATCAGAAAGGGTTCTTTACACAATGACAGAAAATGTCTGGTTTTATAGTCAACGATTTTTGTAAAAATGAGATATGTGAGTGTAAAAAAAAAGCTTTTTAAACTTTAAAGAACCTCTGCATAATGTATACGTTCTAGGAAGCACCCTCAAATTTCACATTATGTGATGCTTCTACATGCCTGTAAAAGAGCACACTTACAAAGATCTTTTTCAAGCATGGTCTTTTTAGCAACCTAAAGTGGTTCTTCTATAGCATCACTTAAAGAACGCTTTGTGGCAAAAGACTCAGTGTGACCAAAAGACTCAATTCAACACTAAAATTAAGTGAAAAAACTCACTTTGTAGCCAGATAAAAAATGTCTTCAGATCTGAGCTCTGAGAACATTTGCACCACTCTGTTGATTTCTGGGTCACTGAGCTGGCTGAGAGTTTTCACTCAGTGATAGGTGGGGTGGTGGTGGGAGGGGGATGTGACACATGGCATTATTGGTTAATTATTTTGCCCACTGGTGCATGGTGATGTAATCAAAACTCAGAAAATGATTTAGAGGCAGGGGCGTCATTAGATTTTGATGGAGTACTACAGAAAAACAAGAATTTTGTCTATAAAATGGTATGCTATGATGAATCATGCTTAAAACGAGCAGTAACAAACTAACAAAATAAAAAAAAGGTCAATTTGATTTCAGGTTGACTTTAGATATGGACATTAATGGGTTTACACTGCTGAAGCTAAAAGTCAATATTGTAGTGCGACACAGGTATACCACCCTGAACTAGGGAGCAGCCTTGCTGAGGTGAAGTTGACCGAGAATGTATTTGCTATCCTTAGATATGGCCCTGCTGGCTTTCTGATAAGCTGAAGTGACCAGTGCCCACCTGTTCTGACAAGATGTCAAGAGCTAGCGGAACCGTTCCTCTATTAAGTGCCTGGGCCTCTTGCCTGTCATCACTCCAACATGTTCAGGGTCTATATGGCTGCAAAAAAGGTTGAGGCCTCTGATAAGCAGGACCCTAATCTGTATTTTGAGTACATTTCATACTGGGTGAGTGTGTGTATGTGTGTGTGTGTGTGTGTGTGGTGTGCGCGTGTGTGTGTGTGTGTGTGTGTGTGTGTATCTCAGAGGAAAGAAGGTGGGCCTGTGACCACTTCGTGAGATGCATAGTGGAGTGGCATCTCACTAACAGAGATGAGTAGTCTATTAAGCCTCCTGTATATTACATGACCTGATGAAATATACATCCTTGTTCGGGTGCATCATTAATTATAAAGCAAGGGGGCACTCACTGATGCCATCTCAACTCGTGAGATCTCATCCAGGCTGATAGTGTGTGATGGGTTCCGTCTGAGAGGACGAGTGGGAAATCTCACCACCTTCCATTAACCTCACATGCTGAGAACAGTGAAATGCAAGAGATACACTAGAGATGTGAAACAGCACCATAGTACAGCTGGACATGTTAAAACTATTTAATGTTGGGCTTGGTTTGGTTTGGAGATCATTTCTCAAATATTTGTCTGGACCCGGTGGGACCAACCACTCATGTCAGTTTTGGACAGGTCTGGGCATCATTTCTCAAATGTTTGTTGGGCTCAGACTGGATTCAAATTCCACATTCAGGTCTGTCAAAGCCCACCTCTTACTTTTAACCCAATGGAATGTCTTCAGCAATCAACCCCGAGAATTCAGTTATGGTCCCTTTATCTTGGCTACGTTACATAAATGTTAACGTTTGGTCAACTGGTGTTTTATGTGTGCTACCGTTTTTTCTATCAATGTATACAAGATGCACAAAGACTTCTTACTACTGATTTATTTATCACATCATATGCTTAAATTGTGCTAGGGACATGTCCCCACCACTTTTTGAAGTGACCAGTTATGTCCCCACCATTTTTTGAAAGACAGTAGAAGTAGAAGTAGAGTTTTTTGTTGTGTGTGCTGAGGTAATGGAGATAGTAGTTAAATGCTATGCTTTGTTTCTGAACAGAGACGAGTGCAGTGGCTAAGTTCAACCTGATAACAGATTCTTAAGAAAAATATAACTTATGAACATGGGATGTTATTAATTTATAATTGGAAACATCATGATTACTTGTCTTCCATATAGACTTTACAAGAGCTTTTAGCTAGCTAGCTACATTATAAACCCTCATGCCTGTCCCATCACTTTTTTTAAACAAAGCTATGCTCATGAGAATTGTGTTGTGCTATATTATGGCCAAGACCTGTCAGCAAGTCCAAACCTTTATTACACTGCTTCTATAACTTAAGAATAACTCAGCTAGCTTGCATGGTATTCAGTGTGGTTACTGAACAGTAAGCTTTATACTATCAGAAAAAGGGTACTGTCCAGACAGGTTTTAGTCCAAACAACGTAAATGTACCCTCAGGTATAGTGTGGTCCTTAAGGTCCAATTGAGTACCTTAAATGAGTTGCAAAGGTACAATGCATTCATTTTTCCAGAAAAGGGCACATTTATACCTTTTCATAACTCTTTTAAAGCAACACCATGTAAGATTTTGGGATTTGGAGACCTCTCTGGTGGGAATGTGTAATTACATGCTTCTTATGGAAGAACATTTTGCACAATGATGGTTTTGGTTTGGACCCTTTACGAGTGGATGAATCTGACATTAGTGAGCATGGTGAAAGAGCATTCAAAGAGAACTTCGTCAAAACTTGGAAGGAAGGAAGGACGTGTCTACTGAGGATGTATGTGATCAGTTTTCTACTATTGTCTTCTTCATCAGTGAATGTTCATTTTGCATTCGAGGCCTAAATATCAAGCCAGATGTCCTTTTGAGCCTGTGCATGTGACGAAAATCTCCCACAAAGTCTGACCTGACACTTTTAAATTACTTTTTCAGGCTTTACAGAGTGACTCAAAGGAGCACATCGACACATATTTTTGTGTGTGTTTTTTTTCTTCAGTAATGCTACACACTTAAAAAAGATGGTCCTTCAAGGGTTCTTTAGTAAAGAAAATGGTTCTATATAGAACCATGAACACTCAAAGAACCCTTTAAATGATTACAGTGTTCTTTGCATAGTGAAAGGGTTCTTGAGATTGATGGAGAAGGTACTATAGATAAAAGGGTTCTACATGGCACCCAAAAAGGTTTTTCTGTAATTACAAGTTTGACGTAGTGACAGTATACTTCAGGTCTAACAAAAATATCTTACATAGTGCAACTTTAAGTGGAAAATTATATATAATGCCTGGAGTCAAAACCAGATGCATGGAGTCAATGCAAGGTAAAAAAAACACAGAGTATCTGCAGTGTAATATGGTACATATTGTACCCTGAAAGATAGTGTTTTCTGAGAGCATAGGATGTAATAAGCCCAGGATTTTAAGGGGTTAAAGAATTAATCAGAGACACTGCTGCACTGTCTCTAGCTATGACTTTCGCCATCATGTGTCCTACAGTGACAAATGAACCTGCTTCAGGTTCACTGTGGATCTAAGTGGTGCAAATCCAATTGTGCATGTGTACCACTGAAGAAGGCTTGACTCAATGTAATTCTACTCTATTGCATCTACTGTGGTTACTTGATTTGCATGACAGAAAGTGTATATGAATAAATTCCTTCTCCTCCAAAACTGGATGGATGATTCCAGTTTGGTGTTGAAATGTATGCAGGATCTACTCCTACACTGTACAAAGCTACACTGCCCTCTATTAATAAACAACTGGCACTGGCATGCAAATGCTTGAACAAATCTACCTAACACAACGGCACATCCAAAAGCTGCATATGCAATAAACAGCAGCATGACATGCTATAAAAGCCTATTTTACTTTCAAAAACAGTATAATCCTGCTTTATATTACTTAAAGGTTTCAGTTCTGTGTATGTAAGTTACAACCAGCATTATAAATACAGGCAGAGGGCACTGAGTACAGCGAGACGATGGAAATAGCATGATTTCATCAGTATAGGGACTCGTTCCCATGGAAATTATACCAACCCACACCATTCTCATTTTCAGTGACACCTCAAGTGCCAAAACATAAGCACAATAAAAATCCTCTGCTTCATTAAACGTATGGCTTGCTGTCACTTTTCCCCCCTTTCGAGGTTGTGCTGAACTATAATTCAAGTCATCAAAACGCCACGCTCCAGCACACCCCCATAAGTCAGCGCCAGCAAATATAATTTCATCAAAAGCAAATAAGCTGGCAGCGGTGGGCCGCGGTTAACCACCGCACTGCTCTGTTTTTCATATGGCCCTGCTAATGATCTGAGGGTGAGGAGAGGGGGTCAATAAATGACAAAACAATGGAGTGCCACAGCGTGGTCTAGCAACCCTGCAGGAGGGCACCCATTAACAGGATGCAGGGAAATAACAACTCGAGCAGCTCAACTTTGCACAGCTCTGAATAACATCAGATGGCTCAAATAGCCGACTAGGTGCGCGGATTGGCCTGTGATTTGATTGAAGCATTCTCCACTCCAGCTGACCAAGTTCAGAAATGAAGTGACGTTTGGAGAGTGGCGTTTGAAGGCCCACTGGGGGAGAAATGATAGGCCGCTTCTAATTGCACCAGTACCAGACGGGACAATCAGAGTGGACTTTTTGGGGGCAGGCTCTGGTTTCCAAAGGAGACCTGTGGCTACAGCTTGAAATATTTGTCCGAACTTGATAAGACCCGATTACTCTTGGAGGAGTCATTTCTCAAATATTTGTCAGTCTCAGGTCATGTTCAAATTTCATGTTCGGGTTTCACAGCCCGTCTTCCATCTTTAAAGGATTGTGTCCTACATATAGCCCTGCTTTAGATTTTCTCACTACTTTATTCTCTTTATACTCTCTTCCCACCTTTCCTTTTGCAAAAGCTGCATATAGACCGAATATAATAAAACAGTAGATTTATTAGAAAGCTATTAGACCCAGCAGTATATAACACACAGCTATCAGACAGCCCATAAATCAGAGGTTATTATGATGGCATAGAAGCCAAGGTATTACAATAGCCATCACACAGTCCTGGTTATCTGTGTAACCCATTCTTTCAAGCTACACTATGTACGTTTCGAGGATTTGGAGATCTGTGGGATGTGCAGAAGAACATTTTGTACTGTCAGTTGTGTTTCAGATCCCTTCTCTCAGCAGATGAATCTGATCATTGCAAGTGTGTTGAGCGAGTATTCAAAGAGAACTCTCTGAGAATGTAAGTGAATGATCTGCTATTGTCATGACATCTTCATCAGTAGAATGCTGATTTTGTATTTGAAACATCAAGCCAGCTCTTCTTTTTAAGTCTGTGCATGTGATGTTAATATGTCAAGATGTGGTTAAAAACATTCCTGCAAAATCTGACCTAACATTTCTGACTTTTAAACTATTGTTTCAGGCTTTACAGCATGACTCACAGCACACACAGCACATTTTAACATGTTCTTTTTTTCTGATACAGTGATGTTACTTCTTCTTTCAGTTTTAACAAAAAAATTTACATAGTGCAGCTTTAACATAATGAGGCTTATGTAGAGAAAATGTTTCCAGTAAGCTTCTTTTACTTAGGTGTTGTGATGGCAGTCAAAAAAGCTGGAGGCACTATAAAGTACATTGTTGAACACTGTTGAAAAAAATGGTAAAATGTCTGTCAGCAGGGGTGCCAGACAAAACCATGCAATTAACAGTAAAATTCTATTTTCAATGATGGTAAAAATCTGTAAATTTACAGCATTATTTTTCTTAACAATCTTGCATAAATCACTTCCACTAGTTCAACTACATATTCTGGCATACAGTGTTTTACCAATAAAATGCAATAATCATAATAATATTCAATAGTATTCAAATACCAACTAATGCCTGTGAAATAAAGCTGATTATTTGTTTTTGTGAATTCATATTGTAAATCTGTACATTAACAACAGCAGTGTTAAAATACAGTATATGTATGGTAACTTTGGTTTAGAAAACGGGTATTTCTACTGTACCTGTAGCTCTTGCATGAGTGAATGAAACCATTCTGCTGATTGGTTTGCTGCTGATTTTAACATATAAACATTTTTGTTTTAGAACATTTAAGGATGACAGAGTTTTAAGTTTAATTTTTGTTTCTAGCAAAATACCACTCGTTTCCCATGCTCCCTACGTTTGATATGTTTAACAATTATTTCAGAATTTCAGAATTTCTAGTTTTTGGCATTTAGTCCCCTTTTTGCTTTAATGACAGCATGTGCTCAAGCTGCCATGGACTCCGTAAGTTTGTGCAAAAGCCTCTGAGCAGAAGATTCAATGGAAGGAATAAGAATACATATATATATATATATATATATATATGTGTGTGTGTGTGTGTGTGTGTATATATATATATATATATATATATATATATATATATATATATATATATATATATAGGCATCACTGTCTCTAGGCAACCTAACACTGTTGCTAAGGTAACTTGGCAGGCACACTCATTAGGAATTTGGAATATACTGTTTCTCTGATAGGTGGTCCGGGTACTCCCCCCCTAACCCATCAAAATTTCAGGCCCGATTGAAGCTGTACCTGCTGTTGCATCTGTGGTACAGAGATATGGAGGGAATGGAGGGATAAGGGGGTCGCAGCACGCTTAAACTGCTCATAGTCATTCCAGTACAGTGGACAAAATGGCCAGACACATCCATGTGTGCCCCCAGCCACTGCAGACCTTTATGTGAAACCCCCGAAAGCCCAGATGGCCTTTTAATCAAGCCCTGATAGCGAGGTACTCTGCATGAGCAAATGAATTCTGCCCGCTCCTTGCTCAAGGTATTCTTTTTGTCTCACAGCGAGAGCAACATCAATTTCTCTTAATTACCATGGCTCCTCCTGACGGATGGCATCATTTATACAGGACGAGCAGGTGGTCGTCTCCGTCACTTCATTTGGCGTGAACGTCTCTGCCCTCGCGCACCAAACCCCGCCAGTTTAATTACAGCCACGTCAGTTACATTTCGTGCTGCTCCGCGTCTATTAAAACCTGATGTGCTCGGACATTAATGGAAAGAAATCAGCAAAGCTGCCTACCCTGCATTATCAAAGCAAGGAAAACACGTAAGCGGTAATGACCTATTAATAATAGTCTAATAATTCATTTGCACTAGCAACCCAGATACATATTAATTGTGTTGGGGACAATGTTACCTTCTAATAGGATTCCTGTGAGCCTGTGATTAATAAAGGACAATTTATTTAGCTTAAATTAATGAAAAGGATTTCATAAAATAGGCCTTTCCTCTATGGAGTTACCAGAAAAACCCTGTTGTATGATCTGTAGATTCTTGTGAAGGTGGTCACTTGCTGTTGAAAATAGCTAATCCTGGGTACAGTAACATGAGAAGCTGTATGCATGCTGCTATAAGAAGGATTTACCTTCACAAACAAAAACACAATAACCTTCTGCTGCCAGAAGTGCAGCAATAAAATAAATCCTAATGCGGCTGTAATATGTGCCCTTTGTGTACTAAATATTAGGTGTGTAATATTTTCTTCCTAAATGTTCATGAATGAAACTAAACATGCACACAATGTTCATAAGACAAAATGTCTTCATGTGGTAACAAGCTGTTGAAATGGTTTTATGAATGACATAATGCAAAGTTTTAGTTTAGATGAACAAAAGCAAGATTTACATCAATTCAAACTTCAAAAACACTTCAATCAACCTCTGCCCTGTTCCATTTTTACAGTGAAGAAACACATTACAAGACTTTTTCATCAACTGTACTCTTGTTTTACTTTGTTGATGCCAGGTTTCACAATTCAAGGTCTAAACCAAGTTTTAATCAGTGTTTTTTAGAACATTTTTAGCAGTGGACTGCTATATTAGCACTTCTAATGCCCAGGGCTGGAAGGCTTATATTAAATAAAAATATGAGTAATGTGTCAAAATCTTAAAAGTGGAAGCTTGTGCGAAATATACGGTGAAACTGCAAAAGTATCTACATTTAAACACACATATATATATATATATATATACACACACATATATATGTACATAAAATATTTGTTTTTCAGAACATTTACATTTTTTCTTTGTTTGACGCTGTGTAGTGTAATAGTGTGCTATACAGTGACTATTTGACTCATCTTACTGCTCCTAGAGGACAGAGACTCGACCTGAGCCCAACAGGACCCAATGAAATGTGGGGTTTCGGGCTGGGTTTAGGCAAATTTTTCATGTGCAAGATCAGGCTCAGGTGAGGCTCAGGTTTGTTTAAATCTGACAGGAATATGCCCAAATAAATTTCACATACCCTTATGCATCCTCTCTCTAGTAATGCTGTATTCTATAGCTGTGTTCAGAATTGCTCTGGAGGAGTGGGTGAACGTGCCCCTAAATGAAACCAGGGATCAGTACATCATTCGCAATCACACCACAGACAATGTGATGATGAGAGGAACAAGTTGGGTTGGTTTAAAGGTCACAGCAGATCTTTCTCTTTGCTTGTTGAGCTCACCTGAAATGTGCTGTAGCAGCAGTAGATTGATCAGAGGACGGTGACTACTGATCTTTATCTGGACATAAATTTAGTTGATTGTGATGCCGATTGTCTCATGGCAGATGTCATATGCTGTCAGGAGTTGTCATGACAGATTTTGTTCAGTAATATAACAATGTCATGTCACTATTACCAGTAATTGTCATGACAGTTACCATAATGTTCAATGTTATGACAGTGTTGTAATTTTGGGCACTCTACTTGGCCAAAAAAAAAATCAAACATTATGACACATGCTGATTAACAGTAATGGTGACATGACACTATAATAATAACATATTACTGGACGTAATCTATCCAGACAACTCCTGACGGCATAGGACATCTGCCATGACATGATAGTGGCACAATCAAGTCAACGTTATGTAGTAGAGTGCTGCAGAATGTTTTAGTAAAAACAACAACCTGAACTGCACAGGAGCTCAATTGATCGGCAAGAGAAAACAGGAAAACGCCCTGGCCTTTGAGATTGTTAACAGGTACTATGAAGTAGAGGTCGCCGATATGGCAGCAACATAATATTGCGATACTTCAAAAAATGTCAGAATATTTATTTTGTCAGATATCTGCTCAGTTGGAACAGTTGGAACAGAGAAAAAAGAACCAGTGGCGCTACCTTTTTAAAAAAGCTATCAAAACACAACTGTGAAATACAAACAAGTGTGAATACAATGATTGTTAATCAATATTTGACATGTGTTGCACTAAATTCAGTCAAACAGGACTAATTTTGCTCTCTTTATAATGAAAAATGCAGCTGGTCAGTGTTCCACAAGCACTGACAACACGCATGATATGTTCAGAAAAGCATGTTCTATTGTGACATAATTTATCATGATAATGATATACACTGTCATACTGTCCAGACCTAGTTTGAAAGATCTAAATCAAAATGCACAGAGTAAAATAAAGCACAATTATTAACAATTTTTTCCAACCCTGGCAATGTCAGTGTCTTACAGCTGCATCACAACCCACTTGAGTGAAACTGTCTCAAGTGACAGCTGCCATCTTGCCCCAAAAGGCAGGACACTGCTCATGACGGTCAGCATTTGTTTAATAGATCACACTGGCAATGTTGCACAATGTCGGACACATGCCACTGGCCCAGGGAGTGTGCGCCTGGGGGAATCTACACAGCGTCCCGGGGGGCTTATGTGTTCCGCAGTGAGAAACCTGCGGACGCTCCAAGACAACTTGACAGCATCTCAGCATCCCCCCCTCTGCCTGTGACAGCCCATCTCAGCTCTCAGGCACTTTCACTAAAACCCTGAGCAGCTTTCCTCTTCACTCTAATACCACACTCTCCCTCTCTCTCCCCTTCTGTCTGCCTGCCTCCCACCCACAACAATAGAGTGATAGATTATCTACACACTGCCAGTGATGGAATTTCTCTTTCTCGCTATGTACAGAACAGAACTCAAATAATTCCCATTGTATCAGGACGTGGATCCAGTACAAAAGCCACCATTTCACGCAGTATGTAAACAACCGAGACGGCATGATTGTTTTGGTAAATAATGGCGCGCAGTAATGTTTGAAATGCAATGGATTATTTCGAGCTGCGGATCAATCCTTGCAACGAAAGTATTGCAGGGAGGCTATTATGGAGAAGCCACAGTGAACTTTAGAACAGTGCCATGTGTTCGTGGAGATAGGATTCATACACGAAAATGAATGTCAACGTACATTCACATAGAGAGAGAAAGGAATCTTCCTTAAAAAAAAAGAGTGTATGCATTTGTGTGGCTAAAGAAATGAAGAATGTCTTCCAACTGACCTACTCATGCTCCACCCACAATTACAGTTCTTTCGTAGCAACTTTTGCTATCAGGCCTACAGAACTGAACCCCAGTGTTCAGCGTTCAGAGCGAGAGTTATTCATGCCATCCTACTAGAGATGGGTGAGTTATAACTCTCTTTAATGGCCAATGTCCTACATTTTTTCCATGCTGTATCAAACACTGCATGTTTAAAAATCGGTAGAGCACGATTTGTGTGATTTTATATACCTATAACAGTCAAATAGTTTTGATATGATCTTCTCTGACCTCTTGTTATCCTTTAGAAATTAAACAGGCTGTTTTTGTTACTGTACCTTTAAGACTGATATATGTAAATGAGCTCTGTTCTTGGAAGTCTATACAAAAGATACTGGAAAATTGCTGTGAGGATTTGATTGCATTCAGCCACAAGAGCATTACTGAGGTCAGGTACTAATGTTGGATGATTAGGTCTGGATCAGTGCAACTTATCCCAAAAATATTGAATGGAGCTCCATCGCTCCAGAGAATACAGCTCCACTGCTCCCTAGTACAATGCTGGGGGCTTTATACCCCTCTAACCATTGCTTGGCATTAGGCATTGGGTAAACCACCGTTAGCAGTGCTGTGTGGGTAAAAGGGCTACGCAATAGTGAATGTACATTAAACAGTGAAACACAGTTGGTGCATGTTCACAGTTAGATGACAAAATGTGTTGGAAAAAACTAAATGAAGAATCTCAAGCTTTATTTTATGTTACTGTGTTATCAGAGCAACTTCAGAGCTTTCTTGTATCTATGTTAGCTTATAATATTAAATATATTCTCATTGGGAGATATTCCAGTACTGCATGTTTATAGTAGCTTAAATGGCAATCGGTAGACTCGGCTGTCTAAACTCAGCTTAGACTCTGTGTGCTGTCTTGAGAGTGCTGTTGATCTTTTTCAGTTCTCTCCTTGTGCACTAATTCACACCTCTCTCTAATGGCTGACCACCAACACAGATTCAATGTGCTCAATCAGCCAAAACAATGCTGACAAGAGCCAGCTAGAACCAACAGTCATTTTTTGGCGTTTTTCAGTTTTGGACATCATTTGAAAATACCTGTTACCCTTTACATTGTATGTAAATTTCATGATGAATGGACAAAAAGAAATGGACCAAAATGACTTGGAAAAAATTTTGTTCCATTGACTCACATTAAGAGTAAATTAGTTTTTTTTCTTCTCACTGTAAATGTTACCATTTTCGGAGATACAAGGTTTTCTTCTGACAACAGCGATACATAAAATACATTGTTATACATGCCTAACAACAGTGTGCTCTTACAAGGGGCCAAAGGGCAGGGGGCCTATCTCTGCACATGTGCGGGGGTGCTTTGCTGGACGAGCTGGATGTGCAAAATCTCATCCAACCTAACGAGAAGTTGTAGTTGTGCAATTTAGACTGCATTATACAAATTCTATTTGTGTGAAATGTCACATTGCTAGGACAGATTAAGGGTAGTTTTGTTTGCCATGCAGTCATGCTAACATTAACGTGGGGCAAATTCGTTGTTGTTTCCAATTTCAATTAGCTACAACAACTATTCAGGGCTGAGTTTCCCAAAAGCATCAAAGGTGATTAGCACAAGGATGATTCTTAAATGAAAGTTTTCAATGGTTGTTGTGAGAAACCATTCAGGTTGAGCCGTTAACTGCTATACACTGCTAGATCACATTGGGTCGGGTTGAAAACATCAAACATGTTTGATTTACTGTGACTGGTCTGACACTCAATCAAGAGGGAAGTAACCTCAGTCTGTGTCCCTCACACGCTACTCGCTTTCCTCAACCAACCACTGACCATCACACCGAAGGGGATTTTTGTCATTGTTCTGTAAAACTTGTCTGACCTTACAACGGCTTCTATGAAAGAACATTTGTAGGTGGAGCACGGATGAGTCAATGACAATGTATCTCCACACAAGACGCCTCACCAAGCACTTTGTTTAGCTCAAAATGATGTGTGCCTTCTCAGCCCCCACACACACATGACCCCAGAGTTAAACACATCTGCACTAACACACTCTGCAAGCCACAACCAGCGTAATTACTGTGGTTCTGCATCATTACTGTCATTCACGCTTCTGACAGAGAAGGCTGCTGCTGCCGGTAGGAAACAATAATGACCCTCTGGACTGCAGAGCATTACAACATGATTATGAACGTGCACATTCTGCAGTGTAGTCGATTCCAAACAGTAGGGCTGCACGATACATCATTTAGTTCAATTTTGCGATATTTGCCTTTGCAATACTGATATTGCAATATGCAAATGAGCCCTCTAACCTATCACAATATCACCTATGCATTTAAAGTGTTTTATTCCAAATAAACCACTTTCAAAGATTTTCTTTTTTTCCATGATATACATTACATAAAGGAGTGGCTTTACAAGATACAAGAAATCTTAATGGTTTATTATGATTCATACTCTCTTTGTTAGAGAAATCAAAATGTGTCGTCCATTATCTGCCAGCTATTATTCTTTTCGAAAACTAATGACATCCAAAATTGTTACAATAATACAGCATTTTGGAATGAAACTTCATGTTAAATATATAGCAGGATGTATTATAATTGCAATATGTAAGAATATAATTACAATACTATTTATTATATCATGCAGCCCTACTGGCCATTCACATTTGTGAGCTCCACTACAAAAGGATATGATGCGAAGTCCAGGCAAAATAGTTCAAGCTACAGTTTTTGAACATGAAAGACCCAATTAGAAAACTACAAGCTCAGAGATAACACCACAGCAAGACATTTCATCATGATCTTTGAAAAAATGTGTTTGAAAAAGTTGATGCTATGGTGGGCATGAGGACATTACAAAATACACGATATCTGTTTTATATAAAAGACTTTTTAAATGAAGCTCAAAGTGTTTAGAACAAGATCAATATTAAGCAATGAAATGAATTTCTGATGTAATTGTGGTGGTACTGGTCATATCATCACTGGCACTCCTGAATGAAATCAGCCAACTCTGATGATGGTCTGGTCAACATTCATAAATACTTCAATTAGGCATTAATTTACAATGACCTGAAAAAAGGCATGGTATTGTATCACATCCACATAGCAAACGGGTTAATTAGCTCTTTGTGTTCTCATGGAAGTTTCACAGTTTAGTGATTTCCCTGCTCAAACACACCTGCATTGTTAAATTTACAAAGTCTGAATTATTAAAATGTTCTCTGACTAAGCCACTAGATGAGTAGAGGGGAATGAACAGAAGTTGCACTGGAGTCACTACTATCCTTCCAGAAGGTGTCAAAACCTACATGCTCTCTCTGTGAGGTCTGCGATGACTTGCTTTTGTGTGGTTCATATGATTTACTGGCAGTGACATGTATAAGGCAGTATAAAGTCACTAAATATCTCATCGCTGTCATAACAAAAACCTGTGCTGCACTTGCACTTGAACTGTAACTTTATAGGAAAAGAGAAAATAAATACTTAAGTTCAACCATATCAACCTGACAAACCCGGTACTGGGCCCAAAAACAGGAAAGCTGCTACCAGAGGAGTTGCACCATGTGCATGTCCCCACTGGCATTGGTAGCCATTCAGTTATAGTTCTAAATCAAAGTAAGGTACCACTTTACAACAAAACTACCCTAATAAATGGCTTATGAATGGTTTATAATTAGTTTATTAACAAGATGAACACCTTAAGAATTAATAAGCAGTTACATAAATTACACATAAATAAAAAGTCAACAGTGATGAAAATGAATATCTGAAGATGATGAGTAGGTTAATGCCAACTGATGAAGAAGACAAAATGAGATAAGTAACCAGTGAGATACAGTAGAGATGAATGTGGGCTCACTATTTAGGCAAGTCACAGGTTACTGTTGTTCTTTTTGTGTGTTATAACTGCTTATTTTAAGACATTTATGACCTAACAAATATCTATTAATGAACCAATTATAAGCCATTTATATAACCCTTTATAAAGGTAGTCTAACTGTAAAGTGGAGCTCATAGCAATGTTAATACGTGACTCATGTATGATGCATATATTCATGTGTTTTCTTTTTAAAAAAAAATAAAAATCTGTTTGCTTTGTTCTTCACATATCAAATAAACGCAACAACAGTGTTCAGAAATTAAGGTAGTAATGAAAAAGAATAAATAAAAAGGTAGAAATAATGACATATTGCATCAGCCTTAAAGGGTTAATCCCTTAAAATCACAGGCTTATCATTCAGTAAATACAGGACTACAGTGCAAAATGGCTGAGCTACTCTTAAGTTACAGAAGTGTGCAATACAACTTTGGGCCCACCGGTTAGCCCTGGCCATTTAAGGAGCTAATGCATGTTAATGTACCAAGATTTTGGACCGCTTCTATTGGTCCATTTGGCATGAAATGTTCATCTAAAGAGCAGCCTGCATCTTTAAATGGTGCAAAAAAATAAAACACAAAAAAGCCACAATGTTTTGGTCACAAAGTGGAGGCATGCTAATGTTTCTGTAGTTTGCCTTGTAGTTTGAGGATTCAGGTTGGCTTCATGCTGCGTTCGTGCTAGACGTCTGAAGCTATTTGGCGAATCATTGGCAGGGTAGCCAAGTGTCAAAGGAAAGAAGTCGAGAGAGGTTCACATGAGAGTAGTTCATCTCCTTGCTGTGTATCAGGTGAGGGCTTGAGTGAGAAATAAATGAGTGGAGGGTCTCAGGGGCTTATGGCTGTACCAACATCTGCAGCTGTCATCAGTGTGAGCGACAGCTGCTGGACCCTGGAGGAGCAGTAGAGGCTGTAGTGTAGAGGACACACAGAGTGCTGCATGAACACAGCAAGCCACTCCAAGCAAGACTACACTGTTAAAAATAAAGAGTGCTTTGGGGTGAAGCCATTGTAGAACTACATTTGATTCCCTATATAGCCTTTCAATTAATGATTCTTTAAAGAACCATTTTTGTAAACGAGATGTGCAGGTGTGAAGAACCTTTTAAAGTCTAAAGAACCTCCACATAAAGTAAATGTTCTATACCAATTCCTAGAACTGCACATGCAAGCCAAGAACCATGAAGGAACCCTTATTTTTAAGAGTGTAGCTCTATGCAGCCCATGTTGTTTAAGTACTACTTTCTAAGTCCATAAGCAGCAAACTACTTGAAGTGATGCAGGCAGCTTAACAGCTGCCAAGTAGAGATGTTAAGACACAATATTAATCATCAAAATCACTGTAAAGTGGAGGGCTCATCCGCTTGAGTCATGTTCATTTATTCCATCGTTTTATTGATCTCCTTCCCAGAATGGCTAACAAACAAAGTGCTGCTCCTGACAGATGATGACAGTGGCGTATCACTATGTGCTGCTAAAAAGCTATTTGCATGCAATTACTGCTCTTATGACTGCTTGCCAACTGTAAGATGTAGATAAAGCTTCAATAGCCACCAGGCTCTTATGGAGCTGTGTGCCAGCTCAGATGCATGCAAGGCTCTGTGCTCTCTTTCAAGTGGATGTCTAAAACACGGATTCCCACTTAAGCAGGAGTCCACACAGGCACGTGTTTGCTTTAGTATTTTGTCTTTGAGTTAGGGTAATCAATATTTTTGCACAATGTTTGTATGTGTTAATAGCAGTGGTGAACCATGACTATTAGAGCTACACTATTATTATTACTACTGGGTTACATGTATCAAAACTGAAAAAAAAAATGAGAAAAATACATCTATAAGATGGATAATGGTAGTTTTACTAGTGCTCTATGTGGAATTTCTAATAGTATGTTTGTGCTAAGATCATGTTGGGCCACATTAAGATTTTTTAAAAATTCTAGATTAAGAATAGACTTTTGAAGTTTGTAAATGACATTTTATCTTTTATTTGAAGCTTGTAACAGAAATCAACATATATTTTACATCTTGTATGAAGCAGTTTTACAGTAACTCTTTCAGTAAAGAGCCCTGTCACAGAATTGTCACTGCTTTCCATTTCTAAAAAGTGAAGGAAACCTGGCTAGACCCCTAGCCAGAGAGGTATCTAGGATTTTCAGAAGGCCAAGCGTGACATTTTCTGCCATAAGATTGGTGCTTCACAGTGTAAATCAATACATAATTGGTAGATTCCACTCTCAGTTTGTAATTATGTTAGTGGTTAATCCAACATGTTAGGTCTTCAGTTCAGTTATAACTGCTAATTTACCTTTAGCCCTGTAGATTGGCAAGCAGACCATTGGTCACAACAACGCAGACAACAATCCCACCTAGCAAATAACCAACAAAATGGCAAACAAGAGAACAACTGAAGATGAACATTGAGAATTTAGGGATGAACGGAAGATTCATTTGCATTTATATGCACTCCAGCAGGTTTCCCACCCTGTTTAATCTGCAACGAAAAACTGTCAACCACCAAAAAGTCAAACACTGAGAGACCTTTTAAAAGAAAGCAATGTACTTGTGCAGGAAAGTATCCTGTCGAAGATGAGAGAAAATAGCTGAGCTAAAGCTTAAAGCAGATTCATTTGTATTATATTATATATTTTAGCCCATACTAGGACATCAGCACATGCCAAGACATATTAACAGCCAAGATGTAAAAATGTTACACCAATGAAATGGACATTGCCTACTCCTGCCTACCTCTGACCTAGATACTACCGGAAAAAAATCCAGATTTCCGGTTGAATATTTTACGATTTTAACCCTTTTGTTTTTCAGTCAGTACCTAACAATGAAATAAGATTCGCACTATAATACTTGTAGAGTTTAAATACATTAAGTCTGATTATATGGAACATAAAAATGAACCAAAAAATGCAGACAATGTATTTTTTAGATCCAAGAAATCAATACAGGTATGAGATATTAATTTATTAAAGATTAATAAAACTACTATGATTGTATCAAACTATAGGTGAAGGAAAAAAAACTTTAATGTATGCTAATATAATGAGATTTTATTCCAAGCAATTTGGAATCATTTCTTTTCTATTCCATTCATCAAGTGTTCACAAAATAAAAAGGAAAACGTGTAAAAATAGAAAAATGTTATTATATTTTAATGACAGCAATGATTTACTCTAAAAAAAAGTTTTTCTTAGACAGACAGAAAGATAAACATAAAGAGAAAGACTGTGGAGAGAGTAAGAGTGACAGAGCGCTGCCTCTCCGTCATAAACTAAGCCTGCTGGAGGCTTCAGGATGGAGGTGCTTTAGCCTCATTAACAGCTCCCTCAATGTTATGAGGCAGGAGAGCGTTAAAGTTAATGTTGCAGAAATGAGTCGGCCTCAGCCAGAGGTGAACCTGCCAGAGAGGTGAAATAGAGCCTGGACCACACCAATCCTTAACACACACACTTCTGAACATACTCGCTCCACTAAATGTCAGAGCACCCTCCGGAAACTTCAGTTCTGACCTCCCTTCAAACATTTAGGAGACTTATTACCGAGAGCAGGAAGAGCTGAACCTAAACTGAATATCTGAATCAAAGAGAGAGAGAGAGAGAGAGAGACAGCAAGAGAGAGCACAGCTTTTGAATCCCCAATCCGAAGCTGACGGTAATATACAAAAAATATAAAAGACTGAAGGGTCACACAGAGATCAAAGAAGAGAAGAACAAAGAAATGCATACAGTTATCAGTCAGGCCTGTCTGAACACATTGCAGCTTTAACTTTCATGGAAAATCCTATAAGCCGGCCAGACTTCTCACTTCACACTGAGGCAGACAGGGCCATCTCTGATAACTCAAAGTCATAGCTCTACAGGTCAGGATTCATTAGCCTCTCTGACAAGGTGCGTCATTAGGAGCGAGTTAATTATCCAGGTCTTGGAAAGACACTATATTCTATCCACATCTAATCAGATCCGTCTCCTCCTTCACGCCTGTCTAATAAAAATGTTCGTACATTATCCTGCCAGACAAGGTGAACTTAAAGATCAAAGACAATTGAATTTCATGCCATTCGTCTTCTGAAAACTTGAAATTCTTCATCAGTGGATGACATCTAAACAAAAGCAGGATGTTCTATATACACTTTTTAAAAATAAAGTTTTCTAAAGAGCTCTCGGTTTGGATGCACAGTGCTAGGAAGAAGCATTCATCAGTTCAGAACCTTTACATTATGTTGAGGTTCTTTAAACTTTCAAAAGATTCTTCACATTCTTTTAAAACTCTGAGCTGCTGAGTCAGATATTACACGATTTTTCAGACCATGTCAAGCATCTTTACAGGTGCATGCTAAAAAGAAGGCCACACTTGAGGTTTAGGGCAAAATCATCATTATACTGATGAAGATCTCTACAATAGTAGATAATTCCCTTACATCCTCAGAAGACACATCCATCACCACGTGTTGACTGAGCTCTTTTAACACGCTATGTATGCAAGTACACATTTTCATCCAAAGCATAGTGTAGCTATGACCTCTCAAAATCACAGGCTTACTACACAGAGAGCTTATTATGCAGTAACTACAAGAACTCCTAGATTGTGCCTCACGTTCAAGCCTGGCGGCCAAGCTGGGGAGAGGGGGTGGTGATGAGGAGGCGGAGCCACGAACTTTCTTTCCCTCTTGGCTCAGGTGCCTTTAAAAAGGGCTAAAGGGAACAGAGAGGGACGAGCAGCAGCAAATAACTGTAGAGCTGAAAAGCTTGGTTTTCAGAAAAGGACTAAAAAGTGTAGCTTTGAAGCCACTGAAAAGTGGTCAGCTTTGGATGTGGTTTTGTGTTTGTTTGGAGTGAAAATAAAGTAAAAATGGCTGCTGCGACCCAGCCTCCAACGTCCTTCCTGTGCCTGGGTTAGCATGCGGCATGCTACAGATAGATTTTTCATTTTGGCTCTTTAATACAAAACCTGCAAAAGAAATCCTGCGATAGTAACCTGATCCTACCTGCACCTTTGAGCTTCATAACAAGGTTCTGAGTACAGTTTTGTAATAGTTCAAGTTATCTATGAGAATCCCTCCAGATTCTACATGCAGGATTGATTTTAAAATGTACTATGTTGCCTGGTTTTGCACACCTTCTTCAAGCAGAAGATATTCTTAGTAACAGAATTCCTTAAAACACTTAAAAATCATGAAAAACATAAGTTGGTGAGTTTTTGAGAGAATTCTCTCCCTCTAATGTGAAACTTGCTCAGTCTGCAGCATGTTTTTAATCTCTGTTTAACAGCATTTTTACACTAGAGTTTTTCTGTCAGGATGCAGGATCCCTTCCTCTGTGAGGTCAGTACGTTTGGTCAAGTGTAAAAGCTGCTTTCTAATCTGGGAGTGGTCCAGAGAACCAGTCTCTGGTCCATTTTGTAACATGACTGCTTCAACTTATTCGACCCTTTCGAGTTTCATGATGACGGGAAAAGGATTGCTGTGGACAAAAAGCGCTGTCCTTTGCCACTTAAGCATTTGTATCCAAGGAAAATAATAAAAAGCAGCAAACAGATGAAGCTAGAGCCTGCCACTTGCAAACCTGAACGCAGAAATGTGAGGTGTGGAACTGCACAATCGATTCATGGTTCGGATGAAAGAACACCAGCAATAACAAGCCCCTCCCCATAAACCAGCCAAGAGTCGGTCCTGCATGCGGTCTCAAATATTCAGCAAAACGCCTTAAAAACAGAGCTTTCATTTTGTGTCTACGTTCCTTTTCTTTAACTAGGTACTTCATACACAGCTTTTTAATGACAGTGTGATGAATATATTTTCATGACATCTGAATAAAAAAACAACTCTGTTATTGTTGCTGTGACAACGGCAACAACGAAGACATCTTATTTAATCTTTAGATGATGGTGAACTTTCATTACCATGTAATTACAAAGCTGTATTACATTATTTTTTTGTTTTTTTCCCCTTTAATTATGAAACCATAGCATAAAATCATTTTTGTTTCTGTATTTTCATAGATCACATGGTCAAACCACTCGAATTCTCTAGGTCATACCATGCACAACAAACTCTACAGTGTTTAATTAACTCCCACACAGTTCACTGAAGCCAACACTAACACTGATTTAACTAAGTGCTATATATATAGAGGAAAAGATGTGTCGCATAAGTTAAATAGTGTGAGTTTGGGTCAGTTCAGCAATTAAGGCCATGTTTTAGCACTGCAGTAAGCTGACGTGGGTGGAAACGGAGAAAGAAAGTGTGTGTCTATGTGAATGAGTGAGGGCAAAAGATGCCTAGACACATAAACCAGCACAGTACTCTAATCCATCTTCTCATAGATCAGTTGCCTGCATCTGCGCACAACTGCCTCTTCCACCCCCACGTTTACTAGGATGCTATAAAGCACAGGCTGCCGGATAAGGCCACGGCAGCGCTGTGACAGAGTTTAATATCATATCATAAAGCACTTTTACTCAAGCTTTACAGCCATGCTGAAAACAATAAAGTTTTACTGTAACATTCACTAAAGCTGAGAACAGTGGAACAGCACATCTGAGCAGCACAGTAAACGCTGTAGAGTACTGAGCTGCTATCGGTGCTGCATTAACATGTGAAATAAATGGCCAAAGTCCATTCTCCTTCAGAAGCATGGTGGGGGTCCAACAGCGGAGGGCGTTATTAACGCCTCTTTAGCTTTAATTTAATGTTGGCTAATGGGAAGTCAATTTGTTTTCAGGGGCAGTTTTTCACTGAAATTTAAATGGGATGCTAATTAAGATGACCTCATTATTGCCTAATTATTGAGCATGCCCGGAGAACTGATTTTTATATCGCTTTGAAAATGAAAAAATCTTTCCTGTTACCATTTAGCGTTATCAGCTAAGCTTTTAACACAGTAAAATGTGCATTAATTGTAAATTGTATTGTATAAAACACCACAAGTAGTACCCAGAAAAAGTAAGTGAACCCCCCTTTTATTTCTAGACTTATCAATTAGTAACTGGCTGCTCTATATGCACAACATCCAGTCTTTAACCATATAGAGTTGTATGCAAAAGCATCAACACTCCTGGTCAATAGTTGATTTTCTAAGTGAAAAAACGCATCCTTTACAGAGAACACAATTAAATATGACATTTTTCTGCAAATAGTGCAGAATTTCTATTTATTTGAGTTTAGCATCACTAAATCACTTTAATTATTTATTTGAAAGAATTACTTGCATTTGTGGATCATGTGAATGCCATGTTTCAAACACCCACCCCACAGAAACTTATTTTGAGCATCTGAGCATTTAGTCAAAAATGAGGCTCATTTGCATATTACAGCATTCTTCAAAATAAATATTGCAAAAGCCAATATTACAGTAACAATCACAAACAATATTTTGAAGCTGTATATTATACCACAATAAATTAGTCAGCCTAATTTAAATTTTGAAACTAATACTGACATGTCTAGTTATGAGAGTGAGGAACTGAAAAGTGGGGCCTTGTAGTTTAAAAGAGCCATATCCTAAAATTTTCTTGCACTTCATTTTTTCCCCAGAGGTACTCTTATGATATTTGTGTGTCAAAACCCGTTAAAATTCGGGAAATCAATTAAACACTAGTTCCAGTAGAATTGGATGGGAAATGGACCTTAACATGGCGATCTCAGATGACAAGTGGGAGGAAATTCTGGCCCGTATTCATTTCTGTCTTAGCTCCAACCAGTTCACAGAAAGACAGTTTAAGATTGTCCATACACTGTTTGTCACCCTTGAGAAATTGAAAAAACTGGACCCAACTAGATCAATGTATTAAATGTCAAATAAACAAGGGCACGCTCTCGCATTCCATGTGGACTTGTACATATATTAAGTTCTGGGGTCAGATCTGCTCCGAAATTAAGGGATTTTCACATGTATCTGTACCTTTTGACACCTTAGCTCTAGTTCTAGGAGCCTCATTTAATGGACCCTCTGCTGTTCAAGATTTACTGATTAGGGGTCTCCTTGCTGTTGCAAGAAAATGCATCTTGGTCAACTGGACTTAGTCAACACAACCTAGTATAACTCAGTGGTATAAATCAATATATAATATCCTCCCCCTTGAAAGATTAGCTTATTTAGATATTAAAAAGATTAAGAAGTTTGATCAAGTTTGGGGCGAGTTCTTGGATTACATCAAACCAGCTAACAGGGATGTGCTACAGTGTTGAAATCGAGTAGGTTATGGTGAGTGGGACTGTGTTTTTGTACCTCTGTGTCACCTTTGGTATTAATGTTGATAATATTGATTGCAGTACTATTGATATTTCTTATTTACTGTATTTAAATTGTTGCTTTTTCCTTTTTTTAATTCTCAGTATGTGACTGTACTGCATTATACATAATATTTTCACACTCTGTATCTTCTGTTTGCTATAATAAACAAGACTGGAGGGAAAAAAACAACATTGTAATTCATCTCTCTTAAAATTAAGCAGTCCACTTTTGTTACTGTGCCTTTAAGACTTTAAGATTTAAACTAGTAAGCAGGAGTCTGAAGAGTTCAAAAGTTTGGAATCAGTGCAACAATATTAAACCAATTTCGTGAAGACAAATAAATAAAATTATTCTTTTAGTCCTATGCAAAATGACGGGCTTAAAAAATCAGCAGGACGCTAGGAAGCTGTGAATGAAAATTAAGTTTTTTGTCCAGAATAATGAAAGGAGCTATGCAGATTTCAAGAAGTCAAGAATCAAGTTGTAATAAAATATCCAGAATTCAGCATGTTTCATAAGTGTAGGTCAAATCTCAAGGCAGATTTAAATAACACATTTCCAAAAAAATGATTTAAACAGATATATACAATAGATTTATCACTGTAAATTTGTGAACTTTTGAAAGAAACAGTTTATAAAATTGAATTCATACTATATATGTTAATATTATTTTAATATACACACACACACACACACACACACACACACATATATATATATATATATGAAAATGTATTAATATGGCAAGCGCTCCCATACGCTAGTGTATAGAAATGATCTGGGATGTAACACTCCTTATCACTCCCAGTGGAGTGGAGTGGGTGGAGCTAAAGTGTTGAATTTAAATGTGTTGTTTTTTGTGACATCACAAAAACAATGAATTCAAAATTCAAAATTCGATGGGTCATTTTTGTAGCTTATTTTCCACATATAATATGGACTGGGAAGTGAACGGAATGTTTTGAAACTAACAATGTTCACATACTACATATTTAAAAATATTAAGAAAAGGTGCTTTTCATGATACAGACCCTTTAAGGGGCTAAACAAAGTAAGCAGAGGCCTGGTTTTGCTGTGACTGTGTATCATCAGGTGAAAGTGTATGTGTGTGTGTGTGTGTGTGTATCTGTGCGTGGCTGGTGGGAGTCTTGCTCTGCAGGGTTCATGTCCTGAGGGACTCACTGAGAGGAGGATGTAATGTATGAGAGTGTACTCAGCCCAGATCAGCCTCAGAGAGCCACCCCCCACACACACAAATGCACGCAGACATCCTGTGCTGAGGATAACACTGATCCCAGACATCCCACAGTTCACGCAGCGCACACCATATGTACATTCCTATACAGCACAGTTCAGTAATGCGCAACAGAGTCAAACAAGCTCATTTCAGCTAATTCATTTTTAATGACTGGAAAAGTTCTCATCCCTAAATCACAGAGAGCAATGAATAATACTATTAGTCAGTCTTAGTACAGCTCTGCCATCTAACATTTGGAAACGCATGATGGGAAATCTAAAGAAATGGTTCAGCAAAAAATCTAATTTGCACAATTTTCAATGTACCTCGATGCAGTCAATCGTCAAGACCTGTTTGGTGTGCAAATTTTGTTTCTTCAGTTCAGCTCTGGACCTGCGAGTCTAATGTTGCTAATAAACACTAAGTAAATAGTCTAAACCACATCAACAAGTCTGTACAACCTTAATAAAGAGCTGGATGCAGTCTGAATGGGCTGTGAGATGTTTTCAGAATGTATTCACAGAAAAGATTTGGGTGACTATTGACTTCGTGTTAGTTACGGGTGTTAGCCTCGTAGCTCCAGCTTAAAATTAAAGAAGCAAAATGTGGACAAGAAAGAAGTCACAAATTGTTGAAATTGTTGTTTCTGGGGTACTACAACTCCAGAAACTACAACACTTGCTGTACGTGTTTGATACTCTACATGACAGTGAAGGTGAACTGATAGGCATCATCGCAGCTTGTGACATTTAAGCTATCGTTGGTTTCCGTGGCGATGACGGAGGTGATTTCCTGTTGAAAGGCCAGTGAGGTCTTCACTTTCCCTGCTCTCTCCCCTCCCTGACTCCACTCCATCAATCCTGCCTTGTTTGTGTTTAACCTTTAGCGAGATGTGAAGGGAGGGGCGAAGCTGCCCTTTCGTTGTGATGTGAATTATTGAGAGGCCTAAATTTTTAATGCTCTCGTCTCCGACGCAGTCTGCCATTTAGAGGATCCCTCATCCATCAAACCACACAGACTGCTGCCAGGGTGGGCAGGGCGGGTAAGGAGGACAGGTGGGGTGCCCAGCAGAGTGCTGTGTGGGAGTGCAGTGTGGCACGGACAGCCTGGTAAAGCCTCATTAACACTCCACAGCAGAGTGCCAAACAGTGCCATCCGTGCTTTTCCCCACTGACTCCATACAGCTGTTATTGTCTTTTGTTGTCATTGTCTTTTGCCGTACACTGTACATTTACTTTTATGGACCATTCTACCAAATTAGTTAAAAAAAAATAATTAAGAAAGCAATTAAGCATTCAGACCTTAGATATTTACAAGGATTATCCTTTGATGTATTTAAACCTAAAGAATTAATTAAGATAGTAATAAACTAGATATGAATAAAATCATTTTTTATAGGGTACATTCTATAGGAGGTGTTGGTCCCAAAACCTAACCCCTAAATTTATTTCACTTCTTTAACCTAAGAAAAGCTCCATTAGTTTACATTGAAGTGCCTGTGGTTAATGAATAGTAAGCCTTAGTATGTAATAAGCCCAGAATGTTAAGTGGTTAAAAAGTGCTGTCTCAGTTTTAGTCTATACGCTGACTTATTTTAGCCATGAGCCTGCATTTTAGAGCAGGAAGTGAGACTGCATCCCTTTCCCTCAGGGTGAGCAGTTAGATCCCATTGTTTTGAAGTACATGTGTCCCAAAGTCTGAAAATCAATGTGTGACATTAAGAATTGACACTACCGAAACTCCTGTTCTGCATAAGATGCTCCCATTGTTTCTTTACTTTGTAAAACTGTTGCATAAAGCATGTTCTTCCATGAATACAATCATGACTGTGATGATCTAGTACAAGGTGATGCAATCACAGTTGTGCAGCTGTTCGCCGTAACACACTCCCTCACATGATCTACTGCTTAATTATGTAATTGCATGTGTGACTACATAATCAATTGCATGCAAAACAAGACTGTATGCACAATAATGTCAAATTCAATTTGAAATAAAGCATCTTCTACTCACGAACACAAATTCAAACACTACATCGATTGATTATTAGCACGAGTTTAACCCCTTAAAGTCCCAGGCTTCTTATTCAGTAACTACAGGAACTATAATGCAAACTGGTGGAGCTATTCTGGTTATAGAAGTGTGTAATATAACTTTGGACCCTGGCCATTTAAGAGGTTAAAGACTAGGAAAACCGTTTCTGTCATGTTTTTTGAAGATATGAGGAACTACAGCTATTTTTGGGTGGATTTTTGGGGCTGAGTTGTTTTGAATTTTTGTTTTTAAGCCGGTGAAAGCAGAAGGCTTATCTTATTGCAGCAGTGAAACTGTGGTAACTATCAAATCATCATGACAATGGAGAGAACAGATTTACTCAAATGACAGAAAGGACTCAACAGATGTGGAGGTCAGCAAACTAAAAGCAACAGTTAGCAAGGCTATTACCTCAGTTTGACCTCTTTTCTCTGGATGAAAGGGATTTCTCTGGCACCCCTTTTTTCCAGAAATAAAGATCAAATTTTGTTCACTGACTGAGGTAAGGTTACACCAAAGCTAATCTGGTTGTATTTATTAGCCTATAGATCAGTGGGAGAAGCCAGGATTGTTTGACACCACAAGGATTCCCAAAGGTTATATTATATATTTACACAATGCATGCTGGGTACTATAGTGAGAGGACCGTGATGAATGAAAATGACATAAAATCTTGAATTCTCTCAAACTGATGAGACTGAGAGATACACAGCTGCACGACAGAATACTGCATAACACAGTAAACTGCATATTAAACTAGTTTTAGACCTTCAAATGACAGGCTGGATTTTTATTCTCAAATCAGCAGAGGCAAATCTAAGCGACATCTAGATCATATTTTTTTGAGTTTATGGGGGTGAGGTACACGGAAAAACAGGATTATTGGTGCAGCCATTACTACTGCTACTAAAGCTCTATATATATAAAGCTATATACATCAATTTCAAGTGACTTGGAGTTACTGTTACAAAAGCAAGTAGTTTTCGATTGCTGCAGAGCGTGACAAGCATAATCGCTGCTGCAATATCAGCTATTTTTGCCTTTACCAATCTGCCCTGATCTACCCAGCATGCCTGCTGGAGCTCATAAGGAGAAGGGGTGGGGTAATTGCGAGTTTTGTATAGAAATTGAAAGTCATTATGGATGGAGCTCCTGTGGATGATCGCCACCAGCATTAAAGAAGCATGAAAGGCTCACCCTGTTAACTGGGCAGGATCCGCTCTCTGGGGGGTACATCACCACTGATTACCCCTTCACCACCACCACACGCACACAAATGCAGAGAGAGAGAGAGAGAGAGAGAGAGAGAGGGAGAGAGAGAGAGAGAGAGAGAGAGAGAGAGAGTGAGAGAGAATGAGAACAAGAAAGAAAGAAAACAAGAGAGTAACAGAAAGTGAGAGGAAAAGGAGAGAGCGAATAAAAGAGGGAGTCAGAAAGGAAAATGAGAGAGAGAGAAATAGCGAGAGCGAGAAAAAGAGAAAATATGAGAGGGAGTGAAAGATAAGAAAATGAGAGAAAAGAAAAAGAGAGAAAAAAGAGAGTATATGATAAAGGGAGTGAGAGAGACAGACAGGTAGAGAGAAAAGACAACAAGAGAGGGAAGAAAGATACAGATGAGACAGCACAAATAAGAGAGAGAGAGTGAGACGAAAAAGAGAGTAGGAAAGAAATAGACAAAGAGAGAGAAAAAAGAGAAAATGACAGAGAGAGAGAGAGTGAGTGAGAGAGAGAGAGAGAGAAAAGAGAGGGAAAAGAGAAAAAAGAGAGCATAAATTTAAGAGAGGGAGTGTGATGCGAAAAAGAGAGAGAATAAGAGAAAGAGAGAGAGGGGAGTGAGAGAGAGAGACAGATGAGAGAAGAGAGAAAGAGAGGGGGAAGAAAGATAAAGATGAGACAGCACAAATGAGAGACAGTGAGACAAGAAAAACAGAGAGAATAGGAGAGAAAGAGACAAAGAGAGAGAAGAAAGAAAGAGTGAATGATAGAGAGGAGTGAGAGAGAAGAGAAGGAAAATAGAGAGAAAAAAGCACAAATTAAAGAGAGAAGGAGTGTGATGCGATAAAGAGAGAGAATAAAAGAGAAAGAGAGAGAGAGAGAAAGAATGAAGAAAATGGCTGTTATTCAACAGCCACATTAGAGGTGTGTGAAAGTGCATTACCCCCACTGCAAAACCTGCCACAGTTCATTAGTTCACAGAAACAAAAGGATTTGTCTGTGTACAAAAGTCATTCTCTTTTTTTATCCAACACCTCTCACGATGGAGGTTCACATCACTGCTTGATAACCTTTTCCGATCCGAGCGTCACTCTTCCTGACGTCTCTGTTAAAGGTCTATTAGCAGGGTAATGTTACCCCACCCTTCTGTTGTGTAATTATGCGGGCTTATTGACAGCGGTTGTCATTTTCAGGCTAACTTAAGCATATTATGTTGACAAGCGATAACAAGAAGCGTTTCCCCCTCAGTGCACAGAGAGCCTGTCGTAATGGAAAGTAATGATTGAGCGCTCCCTCCTCCCAGACGCGTAATCACACTTGCCAATCTAATCAGTAAGTGTACGCTCATAAGCAGGTTTGTTTCGAGCCCTGGCTGGGTGCCAGGCTCACACACTGCTGCCAGTGCAGGTGTTTGTGTGTGTGTGGCTCTGTACTAGGGGGCTCACCTTGGTAGCGCAGCAGGAAAGAGCCGGGCCGAGGCTGCTGGCTGTGGAAATGAATGGAGATCTGATTGCTGTAGCTTCGGACCACCAGGCCTTTCATCAGGATGGACTCGTTGGCCAGCACAGACGGCTCACGTCCACCCAGATCTTCAAACCTGACCGAGTCTCCTTCAGCCAAACTGACATTCATCACCTAAGAGACAGAAAGAAAGCAAGAAAGAGACAAAGAGAGGGGAGTGTTAGATAACAGCAGAGGACTTCTATGCCTTTAGAGAACGTCTAATGATTTCCAGGAAGTGAAAAAAAAATACATCTGTAATTTTTAGTTCCTTTTTATTCATGTTTGTATTTAACATGAGTAAAACGCACGTACGTAACGCATGCATTACAATAATAGTCTTCTTTCATTGTTTAAATCTTTTTTCATTTTTAGGAATCTAATTTTAGTTGGAAACTATGGGATTACATTTTTGAACTGCCAAATGGAAACTTGCCCAATCAGGAATATTTCTAAGTAGATACAGCTAAACTAGCTCTCTTATTGGTTAGGCCTTCAGGACTAAAAGCCTCATGCATCACATTAACTATCAACACTGCTAATTAGAAAGCGACAGCAGAATCAACCAATTCAGATTTTTTATGCTAATATGTCTGTTACAAGCTTCAAATTAAGCATGGAATGTTAACAAGCTTCAGATGTTCGTATTTAATCTAGAGAGGCAAAAAGAGGATCACATGCATTACTGTCAGCTACTAAACATACTACTAGAATCCCAAGTTGACAGTAGGCAATCATCAGTCATCCTTGGCTGGTGCTACACTGACATCCCTGACATTATTTGTACTAAAAAAATTAATAACTACTTCATTTATTGCAAATAGTTGCTATTACTTAATCCAGAAAAGCTGTTTGTACTGTCTGTTTAAAATTTCAAGTGAACAAACTCAAAAAGACAAGAGAGTGCAGAGTGGAGACACCCAGACTTCCTAGCAGATTTATTAGCTCTCATTTTTACTTCAGATGTTTTCAAACACATAACACGTTCCATGTTATGTATAGGCTAACCCCTTACATGGCCAGGGCCCAATGTTCCATTACATACTTCTATAGTTTTAAGAATTGCTCAACCACTGAAGTCTCTGTAGTTACTGAATAATAAGCCTTAGTATGTAATAGGTTTAAGGAGTTAAATAAATTTGGGATGATTTGACATGTTTTAAGGATCCTGAACATTTAGCATCTCTGCTAGTAGTCAGTTTGGCTATAACAAAACAACTTCAACCATTGCAAACTCTTTAGCAACAGCTGAAATTCTTTTTGAAAGAGTTTTAACATCTCAGTTTGTGGTTATTACCATTATAAGAATGTTGTGAAAATGAATCAATTAGTTACTTGAACATAAATTAGTTACTTGAAGTTTCTACTGTTTATACAGTTTATACTGATACTCTGCTCTGTTAAACTTAAAAGCGCACATGTATTTAACTCCACATTTAGGCATGAGTTTTAAAACTTCATGTGATGCAACAAGATGCCTCAGATAGTCTGAGTAAACTAAACGTATCAGGGTTTACAGTCAACGCCTTGTTGCCTGCCTCATGTTTGAAGTTACAGTTTGTTGTATATCAGTGATCATTATAAAAAAGATTTAAGCAGTTCTTTTTCATTGTCAGTGAATTATAGCTCTTCAGGCTGTAATCACACAGACGAAAACAAATTCTGTGTATGTGATTACGTAAAGAACCTGTTTCCCCAATTACCTGTCTACCTGACACCTGCGCATTCCTGTTCCCCGCTGAAATCTGAAACTTTGGCGCAAGCTGAACCTCATATTACCTCCCACACATGCTTACACTAAGACAGCCCAGACAACACCTTCAGCAGTTCAGCATGCTTTTCAAAGAGCCGAGGATTGAGATAGCGGGTGAGTGACATGTTTGTGCCGGTCCTGCAGCATCCTTATCTGCTGTTGGGCCACCTCTCTGCCAAAGCAGCCCATTAATTACCCAGAAAGACAAGGCCAATGACACCTTCCTGTCTGCTGCAGCCAGTCCTGTCTGCCTCTGCATCCTCCGCACAACACACACGCGTGAGCCAGGGTCCGACTCCACAGGGCTGGTCGTGACACCAGGATATGCAGCACAAAAACTGCACTAAGTGGGCATCCATGAGGATAATTACAGGGACAGCAAATGAACACAGCCACATCCATTCAACTGGAGAGCGAATGGGGAATTGCCTGAGCACGCATGAGTCCTAGACGCGGCCAATCTGAGCCGGACTGGGCCAGGCTGAGGCCCCTCGTGGCCCCTGTTCCCCGGAGGTAATGAAAATCAGATTCAGCTAAATGAAAATGACCCACAAAGCGACCTGACTGCACACGGACAGTGGGACAGGTTAATGAAGCCTGACACATACACACAAACACAGCACTCTCAGGCTGGATATGTGTAATTAATATAGATAGGAGGGCAACTCTAGTGCTTGCTACAAAGACTGCATTTAGATTTACATGCAGAGGCGTCTCCTCTGCTGCTTTCATTTCTGTTTCTGTGTTTTTTCACTCCATTCTAATTCATCAATTTTTATTTCATTTTCCATTTTAACAGTTATAATTTACACTTTTATAAAACAGTAATTTTTTGCTCATTTAAAGGGAAAGTATCATTAAAAACTGAATTTTCCTTCCTTTTTATTTAAATAAAAGAGTCTGATGTGGTATGTAAACAGTTCATACAGACCATTTATGGCAAACGAAGCTGCAAAAAGAACGTGTCCTGAATTCACAGGATTTTCTTCAACACATTAAATTCAGCAAAAACAGTAATAGTGCGTCAAAATGTGCAGAAGCGTGTTCTCCGTAGAGGATGTGTTGGATGTGTTGACCTATTTTTTCACGTAGAAAAATCAACAAAACATGAGCAGGGTGCCAAAACTTTTGCACACACTCATTTAGGATACAGCACTTAAGCTCCACCCATTCACACCGCAGTTATAACCTGCACTGCTTTTTGAATGAGGCAAAATACAAGGCAGTCAATCAGAACAGCAATCATTTACATATATTGGTCCTAAAAGTGTACAAAAACAGTGCAGCAAACACAGCCTGTTTAATTCTGCAGGACAAAAAGAGATTTGAAAAGGGTCATGTAAAAATTAATGACTGCTTTCAGTACATAAAAGTCACATAAATGTAATAAGTGGACCTCATGAAAAAAATAAAATACAAGTAAAATGTAGGATATGAGCCCTTTAAATTAACTTGATATAGCTTACCCCTTACAAAATGCAAATAAATACTGTCATTTTGCTATGACGATATTATGTTTAACTTTAATAACATAAATTACATTGTTAGTTATGTCTAATTACATTTACTTTTGATTTACATTCTGTATGGACAGGTTTGAGTTTGCATTTCCAACTCATTTGCATATTGATTTCATGCAATGACAAAAACACAAAAAATTCAAACAAAATACACAAACAATAATAACCTCTCAGCAAATTGAAATAATATTAAAAGCTTTCATTTTCTATTTTCTATATGAAAACAATGTTATATTGACTGAAAGTTTAGTATCTGCACTTTCAACAAAATTCCCACTTATTTCAATGAACAGTAAGTGAGAATTCATACTGAATCACACTGTACTTTTGTTACTGTCAGCAGCAATGCTGTTTTTTCCATTAATGTTTTTACAATTAATGTAAATATCAGTTTAACCAGTCTATTTTGTTCTTATCTCACTCATCTTAATTGTGAGTCAATCTGTGAAGCACTTTGCATCGCAATGTTTGGATAAAAAACACTCTACATATTAACCCAAAGCACATTCAAGCATCCAGTTTAAATGCATAGAGCGCGCATTACATTTAAACACATTCTAACTAGAGCTTGAACAGAAGGGCTGTTGAGTGCTTTCACAGCAACAGGTGACAACCTGAGGAGGACGTGAATATATTCACACTTAATAAAGCCTGCGACACAGCGTGGCATAGCAGCCTATAAAACAAAAGTGCATTACAAAGTAATCACATTATACTAAAAGCCCTGGGATAATAAAATACTTCCAGAATATTGCCTGCCATAATCCAATTTGTGTTGGCATTAGGCCCGACTGCCTACCCCAC